>NC_084968.1:13093577-13196077 GCF_949316205.1 Platichthys flesus
CTGACATATAGATTAAATTGCGTAATGTAGAGAATGTATCATGTCATGATGAGACACAGGCACAAATCAGGTTCACGGAGGAGGTCATGAATTAACGTTGTATTCTCTCTACACATTAAACGGCAGTGAATACTCGTGAAAACAGTCACCTGGCTAACGTGCTAACGGGCTAACGGATTGTTTGTTATTCAAGTCAACAAAATAAAAAATATAAGTTTTGTCTCTTTAAAGATCAATAAATCAGCTCCTCGTCCTCTGATACAAAAACACAACAAGGAGTTAAATTAGTTTTTCCCGGTGGACCAGCCTCACGCTGTGAGCAGGTCGCTCAGTGCCGGCTGACACGGTGCATTATGCAAACAGAGCGATCGCAGGCCCGCGGGCGAGGCAGCCACGCATCAACATTCATGAATTTACAATGCATGGATTATTTCCTCTGTGTGTGTGTGTGTGCGTGTGTGTGTGTCACTCTAATTCACACTTATCAACATTTATGAGCTATGATTTCACAGGATCATTTCCTGTTTCCTGCTCAGGTGTCTCCTCCCTCCTGTTCTCGCTCATCTGTACTTCACACACTTATCACCGTTAATGTGTTAGATCGTTTAACACCACGCTGCCTGGTGTGTGTGTGTGTGTGTGTGTGTGTGTGTGTGTGTGTGAGTGTGTGTGTGTGTGTGTGTGTGTGTGTGTGAGTATGTGTGTGTGTGTGTGTCCTCCTCGCGCTGTCTTTTCGTTGCCTTCACACAAATGCTGTAAATAATCCTTCACCTCCTCTCACACTCTGCAAACTAGATTCTCTCTCTCTCTCTCTCTCTCTCTCTGAGGGAAAGAAAGGAAGAGAAAGAGATGAGATGAGAGGAGAAAGGAGCAGTGGAAACGATAGAGGAGGTCGGATGGCTAAAAATGAAAGAGGGCATACGAGGAGATAAAAGATCAGACACGATTGTCGAGAGGAGATAAGAGGAGGAGGACAAGAAGAAGATACGACTGGATGAAGATGAGAATAATTAATTCAGGAATAGAAGAGATAATTAAAGGTCAAAGAGAGAGAGAAAGAGAGAGAGAGAGAGAGAGAGAGAGAGAGAGAGATTGTCTAGTTTTCTTTGTCCAACTTCCTTTTTTTGTCGTCCTCCACTTGTTCTTGTTTCATAACTCAGCTGCTTCATTCATCACCCCCCCCCCCCTCGTTCCATTGCTCCATTCCTCATTCATCCCCTTGCACACGCTTACACACTCATAGAAACACAATTCATCTCACACACACACACACATGTGCATTAACGGAGGCGCCGCAGCATCAGTCACATGCAGTAAATTAAGACGCACAAACACACACACACACACACACACACACACACACACGCTGCGATGAGAATAATTCCAGGAGCGTTGAATATTTCATGCGGCACGAATATAAAACCCTGCAGACAAAACGTCTCTTCTCATTCGCCGCCGATTGTTGCTTCATCAAAAATTCAGTAACTGCCGCCGTAACCACGACAGAGAGACGAAGGCAGGACAGACAGAAGGGGGGGGGGGGGGGGGGGGTGTGTAACCAGACGGAGGATAGGCTACATCTGTACAAATCTATGTCCACACAAACCAGGGGCTAGAAAATGGAGCCCACGAGGAAATGACTGTATCTTCTGTAATGACCAGCAGGGGGCGACTCCTCTGGTTGTTTCTAGAGAAGTCTGTGAGAAAATGACTCGACCTCTCACTTTATAACGTCAGTAAAGTTTACGTCTCAGTCTCTAGTTTCTAGTCTTCTTCAATATGAATCCATGACACAGCTTCATCTCGGTCTGACGCCTCCTGAGGGGTTTTAAACTCCACGTCTATTTTTACCCAGAAGAATCTGAGCGTCGATATTTCATCCGTTCCACCTGACGCTCACCAGACTGAAACCGTTTTCCCGTTTGCAGCTGATTCACTGGACGGAGGGTTTTCTCAGGGACTCGTCAGATGATGTTATTGTAGCTGAAGTTCTGAGAGGAACAGAATCAGCAGAGGACAGTTGGTTCTGTTCAGACGGGACGAGTGTGATTGAACGTTCACCTGCTTTCAAGCTCATTTCCTGTGTCTCATCCAGATAACGTGACATCAGGCCGACTCTTCAGGGAACATACGTCTTCACTGATTTCTGTTCTGCTTCAAAAACATGTTTGTCTGAAGGTTTGATCATTCACAAAGTTTTGAGGTTCACAGAAATCAAAATGAAGAGAATTCACCAGATCTAAGTCAAAGGAAAATGTTTTTTTTCCCATCAAGATCCATTTGTTGCACTTGTCATTGATCCTAATAATTTCATTTATGTGATGTTAACTGAAAATCTCTGTGAACTTATTTTACGTCTCATTAAATCATAAAACTCACTCATCATTGGTTCTGATTCAAAGTTGATCTCTTCTTCTCCTCAGGTTGTTCGAGACGCTGCAGTCGCTCTTCTGGTCGATATTCGGCCTCTTGAACTTGTACGTCACCAACGTGAAGGCGCGGCACGAGTTCACCGAGTTCGTGGGGGCGACCATGTTCGGGACGTACAACGTGATCTCGCTGGTGGTTCTGCTCAACATGCTGATCGCCATGATGAACAACTCCTACCAGCTCATCGCCGTGAGTCGCCGCCGCACATCACACTGAAATCTAAAGAAACCTCCCACAGCCCCATGTTTGTTGGACTGTCTGTGAGTTGTCATGTTGTGATCTGACCACGAACCCCCCCCCCCCCAGGACCACGCGGACATCGAGTGGAAGTTCGCCCGCACCAAGCTGTGGATGAGCTACTTCGACGAGGGCGGAACGCTGCCGCCGCCGTTCAACATCATCCCGAGCCCCAAGTCCATGTGGTACCTGCTGGGCTGGCTCCACAACAAGCTGTGCGCCCGGGGCCCGCCGCCGGGGGAGGAGCCGCACAAATGTGAAAACCTCCGAGAGTTCACGGTGAGAGCGACGCTTCCACTGCCTGCGTTGTGTACACCTGCTGCTGTTGTGTGTTGCTGTTTTCGACATGTAAAGCTCAGCCAGTTATTCTTTTTAAATGATTCTCTGCAGTCTGTTTGTTACTCTCAGTCTATCTAGCTGCCACTAGGGGGCGCAAAACTCAGAACATTTCCAATCGACAGTTCCCAAGGTTTTTCTACACCAGGGTCTGTTTTGATAGTTTAGCTCAGAACTGCAAAAAATTTTAATTTAAGAAGGTTTATGAGAAGATATTTTAGTCGGCATCGCCGCTCAGAGATAAAGTCTCCTGTTTGTTTGTTTTTCAGATTCTCACCTTTTCACGTTCACATGTTGACAGATCAAAGATGAGTAAATTTCTTTTACAAACCGAATGTGTCCGTGGCATCTTACCTTATAGAAATATGTAGCTGTATGACAACATTGTGCAATATCTGCGAATTTTATATCGTTAAAAAAACAATAATATGAGTAAAGACGTTTAAATGTTTTTGCTGAAATGCGTAGCAGGAAAACTATTTTGAAAACTATTCGCTCGCTGTGAAGCTTCCAGACATTTTCCTGCTTTATATTCTCAAAAGTCTTTCTGACATTTTGACGGCTGCAGGAAAAGTTCCAGAAAACGGCCTCAGACGTTCGAAGTCATGAAAACCGACTCAGATTCATTTGATTCCGGAGACAGAAGTTGAACCGTTTGACTAAATCTGCTGAAAAAGTTTTCGATGTGTTGAAAAGCTCCAGAACAGCTGCTACACTAAGCTTGTGTCGTTTTATCAATTTAAGGCTTCACAGGAAAATTATGAATCTCATCATATTACAAAGTATTGTTGTGTTTTTGGTGCAGAGACGGATAATTAATGCACGAGGCAGGAGGAGCTCGGTTTGAGAATAAAACATCTGCTCAGATTAATTCAGTTCAGAGAAACGGCTCCGGTCCCACTGACGGGATAATGTGACTTTACAGGAATATAATAACAACAGCCTGAGATCAGCTGTTTGTGTTAGAACAGAGAGAACATCGGTGAATCAACACAGTGCTGGAGCCATACACACACACACACACACACACACACACACACACACACACACACACACACACACGGAGTGCAGCTGGCATGTTTACCTCAGCTGAAGTCAGATGAGTTATATAAACCAACCAGCCCACATGGGTCCACAGAGCCGCACTGCAGTGAGTGTGTGTGTGTGTGTGTGTGTGTGTGTAGTGCGGGTGTGTGTGTGTGTGTGTGTATTGACAGTGTGAGATGTGGAAGGCGATGATCGCTCAGAAGAGGCTGAAGGGAGGAGATAGATTGTTAGAGGAAGTTGTGGGGAGGAGAAAAGCAGGTTTGTGTGTGTGTGTGTGTGTGTGTGTATTTGACAGCAGGCAGGTACAGAGGACGAATCAGAAACTGTTCTCAGTTGACACACCTCTCTTACCGTTCATATATATTATTTAAATTGGCTTCTTGCTCAAATAGTTCTTAAGTGAAATGAAATGAAACCCTTTTTTTATTTTGTGGTTAATCTCTTTCCTTTATCTCGTCTTTCTTTGTATGAATCACATTTGCTCTTTGTGTGCGTCGCTGCAGCTTCAGTCTCAGGATGAATAAACTAATTTAACGCAGCAAACGCTCCGAGCACACTCGACTGAATCGTCTCCATCGAGTGAAGAGGTGAAGAGCGGTGTTCTGCTCGTTCCTGTCGCTCAGAGGATTGTGACTCCGGATGAAATGTGGATGAAGAGCAGGACGCCGCTCTCCACAGCGAAACATCTCCACTGAGAGGACACAGAGAAGTTATTAACTCAAGCTCATTACTCACACACTGACTGTACTCTCTCTACGGGGAGGACAGTCAGTTTAACGCCAGCTCTCTTTTCATGTCTCTGCTCCAGCGACACCTAGTGGCCGGAGGTGTTATGATGTCTGCTCGTCCGTATGCTCGCCTCGTTCTGGTCAAAGTGCAGAAACGTCTCATTTTAACATGATCTTGTTGTTATCTTTGCAGGAACGACACGCTGACAGTCTGATACAGAACCAGCATTACCAGGTCTGTATGTGTGTGTTTTTGTGTGTGTGTGTGTTTGTGGTAAAACGTGCTCTCGGGTGTTGGGACGGACGTGTGTTGATGGAAGGTTCAGAGGTTCTGAGGACGTGGATTCAATAAAGTGAAGATTGAAAAGCTGTCACAGAGAAACACAGTTTACCTGGAGTTTCAGACACACACACACACACACACACACACACACACATACACACACACACACACACACACACACACACACACACACATACACAAACAAACTCAGAACAGATTGCATCTCCCTCAAGCATCTTGCTGTGTCAGTGTCCAAACCAACACCAGCTCCCTGTGGGCCTCAGTGTGTGTGTGTCTGTGTGTTTGTGTATGTGTGTGTGTGTGTGTCTCTGTGTGTGTGTGTCTGTGTGTGTCCAGTTGTTCCTCACATTAAAGAAGCCCTGCAGAGTTTTCTTGTACACACCAGTTGTTTGTGTCCTTAAAAATAAACACGTCAAGTCAATTTCCTTCATCATGAAACATTTATAGCCCCTGTGCAGTATCAGGTTGGTCTCACCTGTAGGGGGCGCTGGTGACAGCATGACGCCTCAGCTCGCTTTTATATTAAAATATTATTTAACATGCACTTTGAATTGAATTAGTTGGTTCCATGTCCCATCTGGAAACATGGAGGAGGAGGCAGAGTTTATGACCTATGCTACAGCCCGCCACCAGGGGGCGATCCAGCTGTTTTGGCTTCCCTTTCAAAAGCTAAGATGTCGTCCATGTCGACAGTGAAACAAGTTTTTGAGAGAATTTGTTCCTCACATCATCCGAAGCCTGAGCTCTCGTCTTGTGACACCTCGGCTCTGGCAGCGACGACCAGCGGCGCCAACGCCAAGTACTTTTTAATTTGGCGCCATCGGCGGCTGAGCTCTGATTCACGTCCATGTTTCGTTTTTTTTTTTCTGTGAGGACGGTTGTCGGGATCTGTCCGTCACTTTAACGGAGCGCTGAGCTGGCAGCGGCGAGAGTGACAGCTCGCCAGACCGTCCTGTTTGGCAGTCACAGGTGTTGACTGTGGGAGGATGCAGTGTGTGTGTGTGTGTGTGTTTGTGTGTGTGTGTGTGTGTGTTTCCACCCACTGAACACCAACTGCTGGTGGATTTGTCTTCGCTCTTCAGATCAATCAGGGTCACTCGCGTCATTGGCTGATTTAATAATGAGACAATAACATTTAAATTTATCAGTTCCTTCATTTTATTCATCGCAGAGAAATTCTTGGTGTGGGTTATTTCTCACGTGTGTTTTATGTCCTGAAAACATGAAATATATATTCTATTATTATATTTATTGCCACATGGGACTGACATTACAAGTGAAAGAATAGTTTGAAAACGTTGAGGACTCTTTCCAGAGTTTGGTCTTTCAATTTGAGATCAGGACGTATTGATCACAGGTTCAGATCCGAGTGCGAGCGAGTGTTTAGAGTGAGAGCAGAGAGAAATCTGAGAGAGAGATCGATAAGTGCTGCTCTCAACCTGAAAGACCAGCCTCTGGAATAGAGAGAGGAAAGAAATACAGAAGGCATTTTGTTTATATCCATATTCAACAATCATTTTATCTCATAAGGCAGCTTGAAACTGTTTTAAAAGGAAAAGTTGACTATTTTATTTATATGATGCACTCAAATGAATGAATGTAGGAATTAAATCAAGGTTATCAATCTAACATTTTAAAACTCAATCTTAAAAACAAGAAAACAGAAGCGTGTTCAGTAACCATGGTCCTTGTCCCTCGCAGGAAGTGATCCGGAGCCTGGTGAAGAGGTACGTGGCGGCCATGATACGCAGCGCCAAGACGGACGAGGGGCTGACGGAGGAGAACTTCAAGGTGAAGCATTTTGTTTATCAGCATCGCCTGCTCACGCCATTCTCTCTTAGAAGAACAATTCATCATCAAAGCCCAAAGAATCCTGGGAAATGTGGATCAGGGGTTTAAAAAAACCTTCAAATTGAAACAGTCTAATCCTGCGCTGTGAGGTAATCGGTCTTTCAATGCAGCCGGACACAGCTCTGGAAAAAAAGGCCAGTTATAAACTTATCTATAGATATATATCTGTAAGAATGAAACAGGTTTTATTGATGTCTGAGTTTATAGAAACATTCAGGAGAGTTTCTTTGCTTTATCCAAATCCTCTGCTTCATAAATTATTCTGATATGATTTAACGTGTTGAGGCTGCTCCCATGATGCATCTGGAGCCGAGGCTTAAAATCCACATCAGGTGCAGATCAGACTGAATCAGTGTGTGCGTGTGTGTGTGTGTGTGTGTGTGTTAGAGTAAATAACTTGTGTTGTTCTCTGAGGAGTGAAGCTGTGTTTGGATCCCAAATGGCAAAAGTGATTTTATCTTAAGGAACAAATATTCATCGAGTAGAAAAGAAACATTTTCATATAAAAAACATCAAGTTATTATTTCTTCCATTTTCTCTATACTCACATTGTTTCTGTCTCTCTCTCTCTTTTTCCAGGAGTTGAAACAGGACATCTCCAGTTTCCGCTACGAGGTCCTTGATCTCCTCGGCAATCGGCGCCCCCCCCGGCGGCACTACTCTTCCTCCAGCGAGACCATGAGAGACGATGGCGCCATGGCGTCGGAGGATGACAGCGAATCGGGTGAGGGCGGCGGAGGCTGTGGATTTGGAGGCCAGAGGTCAAAGGGCGTGACCTTCATGACCCCGCTGGACGACGAGGTGCGGCCGGCGGCCCCGCTCAGCGTGTCGGCTCTGGTGCGCTCCATCTCCGGAATGACCCGGAAAGAAGGTGGGGCCGAGCGTGAGGAGGGGGAGCTGGAGGAGGGCATCGGATGGGGGGAAGAGGAGGAGGAAGAGGAGGGGATACCAAAGAGCAATGGGCTGAAGACGAGCGTCATCCCTCCGTCCTCCACCACCGTCCTCCCCTTGCCTTCGTCATCGTTCTCCTCCTCGCTCTCAACGTCGCTCGCCCGCACGAGGAGTCGTCTGCAGCGGATCTCAGCTCCGAGCGCGAAGACGGACTCCTTCAGACGCCTCTCCTACCTGTTCTCTCGCTCCAAACGCCAAGGGCCTCCCTCGCCTCTTCCCCTGCAATCTCCGCCCTCCTACACCATCTCGGACGGGCTGCTCCGCCCCCTGGGGAGTCACAGCCACAGCCACTCCGACTTCGGACTCAGTAACGTGACCAGGAGCGAGACCCACCTGCACGAGGTGGGCCGCTCCGTCGACATCAGCAACCCCTCGTTCTCCCCGCGGAGAACGAACGGGAGGGACTCGCTCCTGGCCCTGCCCCTCCCGCCCCCCTGCCCCTGCCAATCCCTGCACTGTGCTTCCAACATGTCCGAGTCCAGCTCTCGCCTCCTGGACTCCAGCGAGGACGTTTTCCAGGGCGTGAGCATGGGAGGAGCGGGCGAGGGCGGTGTGGACGACAGAGGGGGAAGAGGAGGGCTGATGATGATGATGGGCGGGTGGGTGGGGCCGTGCGACGATGTCATAGAGGACAGCTGTGAGGTCATAGAGGACTCGGTCACCACGCAGCTATAGGAGCAAGGGATGACCAGACTGTTTTCTTTGTTTGTTTGTTTTGCAAAATGGACGAACACGTTCAGAGCAAGGGGAACAGAGAGAGAGGTGGAGGGGGGGGGGGGGGGGGGGGGGGGGAGTTCTTCAGTCTAGAACAATGTTTTTCCCAGAATGGAGCGGGTTCTAAAGGCCGGTGTCATCGACAGTCCTCCAATGGCAGATCTTTATAAAGACAGTTTGTCACCATCACACAGACACGCCCCCTGTACCAGTTAGCAAACAAGCTACATAGCATCAGGCGCGTGTCCCTGTAAATAAAGATGGACGACGCGTCTCCACTTTCGAAAAATGAGCTAACAAGTTAATCAAAGCTTGATATGTTTTACCCGTTTCTCAAACCATATTTAAGAACATTTTAGTTAACGTGACTTTTACTAGATTGGTCCGTGCCCCATGCGTTAACATGGAGGAGGCGGGCTTCATGGCCTAGTCTGCAGTCAGCCACCAGGTGGTGATAGAGAGGACTCTGCTTCACTTGTCGTCCATCTTCATTTACAGTCCATGTAACCCACAGAGCTACCGAGTGAACAAACTGAGCTAACGAGCATCAGTGCGATGGTTTTCGAGTTTTTCTGGAATGAGAGATTTTGGAAAATGAGAAATCTGGGCTTCACGATCATTCAGATTTGAATCGACCTTGAATTCATTGTTGTCACCGTCTGTTTCATTGTGTCAAATGGTTTTCACGCTGCTCAGGGTTTGTTTCGTTGTCGTATCGCAGCTGACGTCTGACCGAGCTGCCTGAACATCACCACCAGGTCAACGTCCATCTTCTCATGACACATCACGATGAATCTGTCTTTATAAACGTCTGCCGTGTTCCACGCATGCCACGAGAGAACCACGGAGAGTACAACTTTTTATTTCCTCTGGGAGATTGGAATGCGCATGAAGATTATTATGGAATTAACCAGGAGCCAAAGCAACTTTCCAGGAGGGAAGTAGAAGAATCCCTTCTGTTCTCCAGCTGCCGTCTTTCCCTTTAACGACACGGAACAAAAATGGAATCAAATCGTTTTCAAATCTCTGGAATTAGACGGAGCAACCGTTTAACTTCAGCCACACGAGACAGAACAAGTCCCACTTTATACTTTGCAAAAAAAAAAATATATATATATATCTATACACATATATCAGGACGAATGGAAATGGAATAACTTCCCCTTTAACTCTTCATGGATTTAAACCTTGACCGAATCACTGGGATGAAATGGAAACGGCATGGAACCATTGCTCTGCTGTCGATAGCCTGCACCCTCTCTCTGCATCAACAAGGGCCAAGGAACTTTGTTTTATCCTAATAACAGTTATACTAGTAATAATAGTAATAATAAGAGACTTTGAATAATAATGATAATAATAATAATTCTGGTTTCTAAAGACTGTCTTTGCTTCTCTTTGAGTTGCCTGTGTTATCCTGGCTTCTCGTTCAGCTCTTCCTTAACAAGTACACTTTAACCTGATGAAGAAGAACACGCGGAGATGTTTGCTGTAAGCAGGAGGATGGATGGATGAGTGGATGAGTGGATGAGTGGGTGGAAAGGAGGAGAGGGAAGAAGAAGAGAGATGATTGGAAAGGAACGCGGGACGTTTTCTGGAGGGAAAGTCGAGCGGACGAATAGAAACGAGTTTGCCTTTCTATCAATTTGGGGGAAAAATCTATTTTAAAGGGAAATTTCACCAGAATTTCATCATGACTTTTTTTATCTTCTTCTTCTTCTTCTTGAAGTCGCTCGGTGCGGCGACTTCAAACGGTCGGCATGAGCAGAGGCTGTTGAATTTCACTCTGGTTAATATACGACTGTCAGCAGTGAAGTAGAGAAATTATGCATGTCTGATCAAACACACACACACACACACACACACACACACACAGACACACACACTCTCATGTGATGAGCAGCTCCCGGCCAAATGTTTCGCCCTTTATGAGATCTCCCTTGTGTCTTCATCCCCATCCTTCTTCACCCCTCCATAGTTTTCTCCTCCTCCCCCCCTCACCTGTCTTTTCAGAACCTCCTCCATGACCTCCACCACACACACAGACACACACAGACACACACACACACCGTGACCTCACCCCCGCCAGCTGTCTTGGCAGTGGCGGTAGCGGCAGAAAGAGCTTCAACCCGTCGCTGAATCACTGATCCCCAAAAATGTCACGGTGTACCCATGGCGACCTGATTCCTCGCTCAGCAGCCTGTAATGATGATGTCACATGTCGGAGCCGGGGGGGGGGGGGGGGCAGCTAAGTGGTTAGCGACAACAGAAACCCTCTTTTTATACAAACACAATTAGTTTTATGTCACAAACAAGTGAAAGAGACTAATTTAAAACGGTAGAGTGAGAGAGTTCGACGATTTAATCCCCCGGAGGTTTATTAAAAACTGAAACGACATCAGCAGCGTTAGAAAGAAAACGAGGCCGGACGCCAGGCGGCTTTAAAACAAATAATAAATATATTGATGTGGACGCAGGCTGACAGAGAAGCTTCATAAAGAAACACAGAGGGAGACGTTGACGGACGTTCGTCCATTCAGTATCAATTTAAAATTCGGACGTGCTACAAGGTCTGATCCCTGAGGTGCGCCCTCTAGTGGATTCCTCCAGTAACATCACCTGGTCGCCTGAGCTCAGCCGTCGTCCAATGAACCAAAGAACCACAGAGCAGGAAGCTGCAGCTGCTCGTCTCTTTATCAGGAACCAGAGAGGGGGGGGGGGGGGGGTTACCGTGGCAACCGGCATGCGACCTGATAATCGGGGGGGGGGGGGGGGGGGGCTGTAATCAATCACACCTCATCAATTGCCGTGGCAACCGCCGGCGGATTCTGCGGGGCGTTCGAGTGTCGTCTGGGAAACGAGGATTTTAAAAACTGAAAACACTCAGAAAGGGGTTTTATTTTGAAATGCATTGTCACATGAACAGTCAGGACACACAAACACACACACTCTCTCACACACACAAACACAAGTATTTTTTCAGTTGAATTCACGTTTCATTAAGTTAAGGGGGGGGGATTTATCATATTTGTCAAGTCAACAAACTGTGTTCAGATCTTTTTCTTCATCACAATAAGATTCGACCTTCACAACTTGATCACACTTGGATTCAAAGTTTCAAACGCTCTCTTGTGTCTCAGGAGTTTCGACGTCTGCACCTGTCAATCAGGAAGTTTCCCGCAGAGTGGACGTGCACTCAGGGCCAGGTTCATGACTCACACTGCAGCCAGCCACCAGGGGGCGATCAAGATAATTTGGCTTCACTTTTAGGAGATGTCATGTCAACCAACTTTATCTGTGTTTGAATTATGGATACATAATTAAACCCATCACATCATGTTCATTTTGTTGTAAAGGGCGGAAAGGATTCGGTGCAGCTACTCCTCACACACACACACACAAACACGCACACACACACACACACACACACACACACAGTATATTACAGTACATATATATGGCATCATTCAGGTTCCCCCTCTCACCTTCTAAAGGGATTTTGAGCTTTAAAAATAAAAACCTGTCCTTGTTTTTCTTAATTTTTTTGGATTTCCACATGGATGAATGTATGACTGTGTTATTTTTCTAGAAGCGGACGGCTAGCGCACGTTGTTGACTCTTTAATAAAGGCATCCTTAGAAAACTGGGCTGTGGTCGAACTGTTTATTGATCAGCGATGAGGAGTTTTCACACATTAACGCGTAAAACAACAAGAAAAACATGATATTTAATTTTAAACCTGTTTTTCTGATGTTTGAGATTTTACCTCGTTCTGCTGTTTAGCCAACGGACGGACGGACGGACAGCTGGGGATGTGTGGTGCTTTTGAAAGGTGCTGAATGGAACCTTTATTTGTTTGAACACACAGAACGTGGTTGTGGGATCGTCCTCGTTGTGTCGGAGTCTTTTAACAACATGAGGTTGTCGTGTCACCGTCGCAGTTCAGTGTTTAAACTGATGGAAGCTTTTTATCTGTGTTCAGAGCAGCTGAGCGTTTCATCAACCTGCATCATCTGAATGTGTTTGTGTTATTACGACTGAGAAGAGGAGCAGCAGCGAGAGAGGGGAGAGTGGAGAGTTTTTCTTTATTTAACAAAGCCCTCGCTCGCCCATTGTGTGGGCAGCACCACTGAATAAAAACCAGCTTTCATCTCCCTCTCTCTCTCTTTCTGTCCTCTACATCATCCTCCCCTCCACCAACTCAGTGTCAAGTCCTGCTATGAGACAGTCATCTGTTGTGTGTGTGTGTGTGTGTGTGTGTGTGTGTGTGTGTGTGTGTGTGTGTGTGTGTGTGTGTGTGTGTGTGTGTGTGTGTGTGTGTGTGTGTGTGTGTGTGTGTGTGTGTGTGTGTGTGTGTGTCTGAGGGGGTATCACTTGCATTACAGGGACACTGTATATAAAATATGTTTAGTGAATGCATTAATAAAGTATCCATCATTAAGGTTTTAGATTTAGGTTCAGATTAAGGTAAGGTAAATTTAAGTAAAGCTAGGCTAAGGTTAAGATAATTTTTGGTTAAGATAAAGATGGGTTAGGTTAAGTTTACCTTTAGTTTGAGGTTGGGTTAAGGTAAGGGTTAAAATTAATGCAAATCAATGCTATGTCCTCTGGTGTGTGTATGTGAGTGTGTTTGTGTGTGTGTGTGTGCGTGTGTGTGTAGGTCAGTAATAAACTGAAGTACCTCTCAGAGAACTATTATTAAACTACTGTGATATGCTTTTATCTCATTGTGCCGTGAAAGTAATTTCTGTAACTGTTACATTTTAGTCTTAGTATTACAATTTGAGTTGTTATGAGAGAGAGAGAGAGAGAGAGAGAGAGAGAGAGAGAGAGAGAGAGAGAGAGAGAGAGAGAGAGAGAGAGAGAGAGAGAGAGAGAGAGAGAGAGATTACATAACCACTGG
Organism: Platichthys flesus; assembly: GCF_949316205.1. Lineage (NCBI taxonomy): Eukaryota > Metazoa > Chordata > Actinopteri > Pleuronectiformes > Pleuronectidae > Platichthys > Platichthys flesus. The sequence continues at coordinate 13,107,079 of NC_084968.1, forward strand.
TACTCTGTACATTATGCATGTGTGTGGCGCCCTCTGCTGGTTGAGACTGAACATTGAAAAACAGCTTATAAAATGAAGGGGGGTGATCATGTTGCTGGATACACCAAATCACCTTTAATAATTTAGTTTAGAACAGTGTTGTTTATTAAAATTATTATTACAATATATTTACATTATTTTGTTGTTTAACATAAAGTTATTTCGTCATGTTTAGAAGATATACAAATGGTTGAGTTCCTGTCTGTCTCTTAAATAGTCATCAGAGTGAGCCATCTCGCATCATTCCGCTCTGTGATCCCTCCCCCTCCTGCCATTGGTCCACCTCCACCTCTCTGATTGGTCCAGAGCGCCGCACTAAAGCGGAAGTGAGGACTCCTACCCGGAAGCAGCGGAGGAGGATGTGAAAACAGATAAAGGGAGAAATAACGACTCTCCTCCGGGATTTAAACGCAGAACATCGTGTTTTCACGCAGAAACTCGGTCTGACGCAGAAATGATTCTAGCGACGTGCGCGTGTTTCCTGCTGGTGGTCTGTTCGGCGGCCGCAGCGAAGGAGGCAGGAGACGACGAGTGGGTCCATCTGCCGAACAAGTGTGAAGGTAACGGTCCCGCATCTTTACCGGCTCTCATCCGGTTCGTGCTTCATAACAGGTTCAATAGAGTCTATAATAGAAGAGTTGTTGTTTCCTCTGAGGTGAAAGATCCTGAGGTTTGAAATCCACTGATGAGTCACTCACTCTCTTCTCTCTATACAGAAACAATACATATATTTATATATATATAAGTTGATTTGTTTACATTATAATATACATGATATCAAAGCTCTTTACATAGAAGATCAGACCTTTAAAGTTCCAGAGAGAGAGAGAAGGAGGAGAGGGAGAGAGATGGAGAAGGAGAGAGAGACTAATAATAGAAGTGAAGGGGTTATTATACATTGGACTTTTCTTCTATTACTATTGATAAAACAATAATATTATTATCTTCATTGTTTATTGCCTGAAAACTCATTAATTTGATCAATGCAAATGTTAAACACAACGAAAGAAACATTTATTTGTCCTATTGCTTTCATTTGTTAGGAATATTGAAATGATATTAAAAAAGTGGTGTGTGTCTGTTATTGTGTGTTTGTGTGTGTGTGTTCTTTGTGTTCTTTGTGTGTGTGTTTACAGTCTGTAAGTTTGTCAGTATTGAGATGAAGTCAGCATTCGATGAGACGGGGAAGACGAAAGAAGTGTTCGGCAGGAACTATAACTTCATCGACAGCAAGGGGGCGCCACCTATCAAATACGTCAAGTCGTAAGTGTGTGTCTATGTGTGTGCGCGTTGTCATCATTTGTGAAGTGTCTCCATTTTCCATTTCACGGTGATTTTATACAAACTGTCGCAGAATAATAAAAGACAATTAGAGAGAAAATGATTCAGTTTAGTTTTACACAGAAATGAAACCTGAGCCGTGATGTCTGTGTTAGGAAACAAACACACACACACACACACACACACACACAGATGTCAGGTTCAGTTCCTCTAGAACAGAGAAGTTGTGAAATCACAAGTTTCAGGACTAACACACCTGAATCTTGTATCGAGATGTAGTGAACAGTTTTGTCTTTTCCGTGTGTGTCTGTGCAGGGACCTCCGATTCATCGAGGTCATAGAGAATGTGTGTCAGAGGCTGCTGGAGTACAATCTGCACAAGGAGCGAACCGGCAGCAACCGCTTCGCCAAGGTCAGTGTGTGTGCGTCGGTTTGTGGTTTGGATTCTTCAGATTGTGTTGAGCTGCGGTTTGAAGTTATTTCTAACAGAGATGGAACCTGTGTGATGTGATTTAATCCTGTGATGTAAGTTTGTGTTTGTGTGTGTGTGTGTACAGGGCATGTCGGAGACCTTCTCCACGCTTCACGGTTTGGTGAACAAAGGCGTGAACGTGGTGATGGATATTCCCTTCGAGCTGTGGAACGAGACCTCGGCGGAGGTGGCCGACCTAAAGAAGCAGGTGTGAGAACAGAAACGACCAAAACACTGCTGCTGAAATGTTTAAATATCCACATGGAAATTATCTCATTCCTGTTTGATTCAGAATCATGATCTCTCTCTTACTATCAGTGTGACGTGCTGGTGGAGAGATATGAGGACGTGATTGAAGACTGGTACAAAGGAAGTCAAGAGGAAGATCTGACCACGTTGCTGTGTGAGAAACATGCTCTGAAAGGACAAGACACAGGTAACACACACACACACAAACATGCACACACTGCTTATATTATTTTATTATATCACATTGTTTATGTAACATCACCAGTGTACGTGTGTGTGGTCATGTGATGTTGTGAGGTGTGTTGTTGTGGTTGTTTATTTAAAAATTGTGTGATTTTCGTCATTTTTCCTTCATTTGTTGTCCCCTTCACTTTTCTCCTCCAGCTTGTCTGGGCGAGGACTGGAAGGCGAAGAAGAAGGGCGACCAGGCCGCCATCGCCGAGGACAAGAAGAAGAAGAAAAAGAAGAAGGCGAAGGCCGGAGCTGTGGGCGGAGACGGCAGCTCGGAGGGAGAGAAGGTGGCCAAGAAGAAGAAGGAGAAGAAAATGAAGAAGAAGAAAAAGAGCAAAGCTCCAGTGGAGAAGACGGACGGAGGGGCGTCGTCGGACGAGGGGATCCAGCCTCAGGTGCTTCTGTCTGGGAAGAAGACGGAGCTGTGAGCCCTGCTCTCTGGATCAAATCTTTCAAAGTGAACCTCTCAGTAAAAAGACGTCTGACGCTTCTGAAGCTTCTTCGCCTGAGGCTGACACATGTTGCACTGTTACATTCGTTTCATTCACATAACAGAATCTTTAATGATCAGTTTCATGACATTTTTACGTCTCTGCACCAGAAAATTCCGATTCATCTGTATCTCAACACGTCAATACAGAACAAGCTACCTGAAGGATTAATCATCTGTTCAATCAGTTGATCAACTGAAAATGAATCAACAATTTGGTTTGTTTTAAATCATTAATCAGGAAAAAGAAACCTGATCACAGCCTCTGGAGTGTGAAGATGTTCTCTGTTTTATATGAAGAAGGGAAATTACAAACATCTGCACAATAATTAATATTTCTCTCCATTTAATGACATTTTATCAAGTGAAATATTGATAAATTACTTAAAAAATCATCATCAAAACAAAAGCAAACCACGAAGCAGTAAAAGTTAATTTACTGTGAAACAAAATACTGTTAAACTGCCTTTTTTCTAATTCCGTGAGAATCATAGTCAAAGTGCTGCGATGATCCTTCTTTACTTTCTTCTCTCAGTTGAATGTAGATGGGTTTTTTTTATGTTTTCATGTCTTTTAATTTATAATGTGAATTTATGTGTTTTTTGCTTTTTTTGCATCTTTTGTCTCATCTGCTGTAAAATTCCATTCCAACCGAAAACTGAGAAGTTTTCTTCTTTGGATTTGTTTTGAAAATGTGATGTATATTTTCAGCTCTGTGGTACCATCATGATAATGTGATATTTAAATGAAACTCAAATAGTCGAGGCTTCTCCTGGTGATATCTAACAAACCTTTATCATCTGCTCACGAAAACAATGTTTAATGATTTATTTCTATTTAATTTTTTGGCAGAATTAAGATCTTGAGGCTTCAGTTCAGCTCATTTTTTAAATGTCATTGATTTGTGTTGCTGTTATTTCCCATGTATTGTTTTGTGTGTTTGCTTGATGTTGAAAAGCTGCTATTTAAGGCGTGTGTGTGTGTTTCTATCGATTTTTATTCAGAAGTAAGATGCTGGATGTGTTTTGTTGAAGTTGCTTCACATCAGATGATCAATAAACACAGGTTTGAAAAAAAAAAAGTCGTACGAGTTCTGCTTTAACAGTGAAAATCTAAAAACTGCGACATGATCAAGTTTTGTGTAAGATATGCATTCAAATAGCTGCATGGGTGCAATGTACACGTTCGACCACCAGAGGGAGACATCGGTCTGAATATACCATTAACTACATTGGAGACGCTATGAAAGAGAAGGACTGATATAAATAAATCATTTCTGTTCAAATTAAATCAGTGGTTCAACGTGAAATAAACACACTTTAAAATACAATCCCAGTTTGTCTCATTCCAGTAACCGACAACCTATCTTTTACAACAATCAGAGATGTTTAAAAAGACCTTCACAATATCATCCTTGTGTTTTTGTCAAATCAAAACAAAAATGGTGGTCCAAAACCGATTCTTTATCATGACAGAGGAAATCTTAAACATAAAATCAATTTGTTATGTGAAAATGTTTTTGTCTTGCAGTTACATCCTCCAGCCACTAGGAGGCACTGCAGTGCCCTCACTGTTTATTTCGGGTCCATGTTTCAAACTGTTTCTCTATCTTTTATATAAACTGTGAATTGAATGTCAACGATCACGTTTCCTGAAATCAGAAGAAACATTTCCCTGAATTCTGTCAATATGAAAAATATCCTCAGAATGAGATGCTAATGGGCGTGGTAACTGCAAACAGGGGGCGTGTCTTACATGAGAACACTTCCTCTACCCATGATTCCTCATTGCACTCACCTTTAGCAGGTGCTAAGTAACGTTAGCTTAAAATTAGCTGCACATGTTTAAGTTGATGTGGTTTTGACACTACTTACAAAATCTGAGGCAAGATGGCGTCGGAAGAACGCACCTGCTCCGCTTCTGATTGGAGGAGGCGGACGCACGTGGACGGACATGTTTGAGCTCAGGAAGAAGAACACGTGTTTCTATTTGACCGGAAATGGACTTTTACGAACGTTTACTTCTCAGGACCCATCAGCTTCCTGTCATCATCGAAGGTAAACGTCACAGGCTGTTTTATTTACAATTTTCAAGTTGTTTACACATCAATTAATATAAATAAACAAAAGTCTAATAAACATAGTGATCTGTCAGGAAAATAATAATTAGTTGCAGTGATAAGAGTTGAATGTTCAGGAAGTTTGTTCCTCTGTGTCTTTGACCTTCACTACAGATGTGTTGATGTAGCTGTGTCTGTCCAGATGTGTTATGATGTTGATGTGTCAGGACTGTTGTCCCAGGTGTGTGTGTGTGTGTGTGTTGGGGGGGGGGGGGGGGGGCTGTTGAGTTCTGCTTTTGATTTGTTGTGATGAGTTTGTGTGTCTGATGATTTGTGTTGAAAATCAGTGAATTGTCGACAAATATCATGATTGGCTGCTTCTGTTATTTGAAAGTATTTCTAAAGATGAAGAGAATATTAATTCTAAGATGATTTAATGATATAAACTGATATCTTGAACTTGAATCAGTTTACCTCCATGGGTCTGTACTGATAGAACTGTTTTGAGTTTTACTGAACTGATGAAATGTCGTTTAATATTCACCTTCTTCTCCTGGAGCCTGTTGTTTAAGTCTGAGCTTTTATTTGTGTTTCTCTTTTCAATGCTGTAGTTTGGTTCCTATCAGCAAAGACCAATAGTTATAGTCATATAAATACATTCATATTATTTATATTATTAATTTATATTTTCTGTGTTTGAAAAATGTGAGTTAGATGTTTATGAGGATGAGTTAGATGAAGATGACTTAACATGCACGGTGTGAACAGTGTAATACCTCAATCAACCTCTAGGTGTCAGCACACCACTGAAGTAACAGTTAACGTTTCTCCTTGTGCAAAGCTGACACACACACACACACACAAATCCACTTAAGCTGAGACAAAATGAAATGGTGTGTGTGTGTGTGTGCACGAGTGTGTGTGTTTGTTTCCAAAGTGAAGAGTGAATTCAACCCATCAGCCTTTTCTCCTCAACAATCAAATCCACACTTTCATGTGTGTGTGTGTGTGTGTGTGTGTTTCATGGTTGGACTGAGACACTAGATACACCTTGACAAGTGTGTGTGTGTGTCCGTGTGCGATCATGTTGCTTGTTTTGTTGTGCTTTTGTTTATGGGGCGCATGTGTTCATGTTGCTTGTGTGTGTGTGTGTGTTTGTGTGTGTGAGTGAGGTGTTTATTTGTTGAATAATTCACAGCTGGGTGTTTATAGAAGTCTTTGTGGCCTCAGAGCTCCAATAACACAGGACAAATATTGTCACACACACACACACACACACACACACACACAGTCTTTATCAGCTATTCCTTGGTTGGCAGATTATTTGGACACCGGACGATGGAAATGGAATGTACAAAGAACAAATGCGGACACACACACACACACACACACACACACACACACACACTCCAGGGGTTACGTATGGAGACCTTCCAGTGCATTCATCTACACTTCATACCATCCTTATAAGGACCAAGTGATAATCTGACTGAGCACATACCGTGTGTGTCAGTGTGTGTGTGTGTGTGTGTGTGGTGTGGTGTTTGGTGTGTGTGTGATGGAAATAACGAGAGTAGGGCAATCTGAAGAGCGAGAGATGAAGAAGAACGAGATGTTTGAAGGAGGTCGAGGAGATCACACCTGATGTTCTCACCCTTCAGGATCCAGTGGGACCAACTCCTTCATCTCTGGAGCTGCAGAGGCTCAAATCTAAAATGTCCCACGTTAAGCCTAATCCATTTTCCTTTATTTACTTTGTGGTGGTTTGTTGTGTTTCTATGTCACTGAGGTTAAACGACAGACAGGCCGCTCTGCTGTTTGTCCAAAACCTCCCTGTGAACCTGGAGTCGACCTCCAACGCTCCAATACACTGCAGAGAAGAGATGGAGAGGAGGAGGAGGAGGAGGAGATGGAGGGAGATGCAAAGGTACGAGGAAGGCAGAGGAAAAGAGAAACCGACACAAACACTTAATAATTTCTTTTCCCTCGGAGTGGACGGCCTCAGCGCTCCACTTCATCTTCGTTCTCCTCACAGCGGTGTGTTCAGAGAAGGTCAAAACCCGGAAAATAGGCTACACACCAGGCATTCTGTCACCACACACCCTTCACCTGCCTCCCAACACAAAGCAGCCGCACACAACTGGGACACGGCCGCGGCCCAAAATACATCAGGTGGAGCCGAGCAGCAGCAGCAGCACTTCACGCATCTTCACCACATTCGTTCTGCGTTTACGCCGCATTTGTTGTCCTTTCGGGGGGGGGCAAAAGACCGGGACGAGGTGACATTTGTGAGTTTGTGTTTGTTCACATGTGAAGTGGAGCTGAAGACACGTGTCCTTCACACTGACGCCAGGTCCAGTCCAAGTTCATTTGGTTCAGTTCACGATTCACAGAGCAAATTCAAAAAGGACAAAACAATAAAACAATGAAAGAAGTGGGGAAACTGGATGGAGACGTCTCAGGGACTGACTCCTCCCGTCCCCCTGTCCCCTCGTCCCACCTTCCCACTGTCCCCCCGTCCCTCTGTCCCACTGTCCCCCTGTCCCCCCGTCCCACCGTCCCCCTGTCCCACTGTCCCCCCGTCCACTGTCCCACCGTCCCCCTGTCCCCCTGTCCCCCTGTCCCCCCGTCCCACCGTCCCCCTGTCCCACTGTCCCCCCGTCCACTGTCCCACCGTCCCCCTGTCCCCCTGTCCCCCCGTCCCACCGTCCCACCGTCCCACCGTCCCACCGTCCCACTGTCCCCCCGTCCCCCTGTCCCCCTGTCCCCCTGTCCCACTGTCCCACCGTCCCACTGTCCCACCGTCCCCCTGTCCCACTGTCCCCCTGTCCCACCGTCCCACCGTCCACTGTCCCCCCGTCCCCCTGTCCCCCCGTCCCACTGTCCCCCCGTCCCCCTGTCCCACCGTCCCACTGTCCCACTGTCCCCCTTTCCCACCGTCCCCCCGTCCCCCCGTCCCCCTGTCCCACCCTTTCAACACATTACATGGGAATCCGTTCGGTAGTTTCTGTGTAATTTAGCTTCTAAACAAATGGACAGCGGAACAAATTACCTCTGAGACATATGTAAACATGTATTTATAACCTTGTTGACCATTAATGATAAAAAATAATATCATTTTGAACTCAAACAAACGAACAGAGACGTGTTTCCTGTGGTTTTGATATTTATCTATCTCAGCTCCTCACAGCACCTCGGTGGAGTCGAGCGGCTCAGGGAGCGTCGGGTCAAATTTCCCAACGCACCCTGAGCTCCGAGCCGGGTGGAGACGACAGCGCAGCGACACAAATGGCTGCGTGGCATTTAGAGCAGAAAGGTGTGACATGCAGGCTTCACACTCGCTGTCTGTCTGTCACACACACATTTGCATACACACACTGTTACGGCCGCCGCAGGGCCTGCCATTAATAACAGCTGACCTTTGCACGTTTAGGTTGTGTAATGATAGCGAAGCAAACCTGACAACGACACATCACACCTCCCTTTATCTCTCATCCATCCTTCTCTCCATCCTTTCTCCTCTTTACTCTGATTCGGAGACACAGACGTTTGAGGAACCAGTTTCTAGTTAGTGTTTAAATAATTAATATGGACGATTAATGAGGAGAAACATATTTCCATAATCAGTTATTAACTAAATGAAGATTTGCTGCTTTTGTCTTTTATGTGTCTGTAAATAAAACCTTTTAAATGATATAAGATTCTGCAGATTTGACTAAACATCCAATTATAACATTTCATCTTCTGACAGGTGTTTTAAAACATTAAAAAGAGTAATGAATATTAATCAATCATCATCATTAGTTGAGATATAATAAAAACTATTTATAAATCAATTGTAATATCATTCCCATTCAGTCTAATCTGGATGATAATGATAATTCCTTGTGATCTTTAGCGTCTGGAGAGTTTTTAAAATGTGTTGAAGCTAAAATAAACTCGTTAATTTCTCATCGTGAAATCTTCCGCTCGTCGAGATCATCTCTAAAAAACAGGATGCAAGTCGTGTGGAGTTTTATTTTCTGGTCCAGAGTCGAGCAGCTCTCACTTCCTGTGAACACTCGTCCTTTCAACCGCGTTCAAAGTGTTTTCTGTTGGCGTGAACGTTGAGAGAACTCAGCTCAGCCAAACCCTCGGTTATCTTCTGCCTTTCTTTCCCACCTGAAGCAAAAAGCTTTATTTGGATGAAAGAGAGCAGAAAACAAACATTTGCCAATTTTTCTTTAAACGCGTTTCTCTCGCTTCACGTTGAACCGGTTCCGTCTCTCGGCCGTCGTCTCTTCCAGAGAGGTCGGCGAGCGAGAGGAGGACGTCTCCGCCGCCGTCCCTCCATCCCTCCATCCCTCCGTCCTCCGTCCCTCCATCTGCTTTCTGAGCTCTGTGGTCGCCGCAGAGAACGAAACCCAAAGTTAAAACCGTAAGAGACGAGCAGCTGCTCTCCCTGTAAAGGTCATCGAGGGATTCAAGGCCGTGCAGCTAAAGCAACACGCACACACACCGAGGCCCCGCGGGTCCGATTCCATCTCAGCCCCCTCGTTCACTGGTTACAGTTATTTTAATTCCTTCATCCTCCATCCCTCTTTTCTTTCTCACGTTCTCTCTCTCTCTCCCTCTCTCTCTCTCTCTCTCTCTCTCTCTCACTCTGCCAAGCTCCTCTCCGTCTGTTTAGAAAAAAAGAAAAACGGTTTCTAATTTGGGATCAATCTGAAGAGTCCAGTTCTGTCATTGATGTGTGAGAGAGAGTTCAAGTGTGTGTGTGTGTGTGTGTGTTTGGCTTTCTCCTTTTATTCCCATGATACCATATTGGCCACACACACACACACACACACAGAATCACAGCTGACAGGAATAGTTGTCCCGACATTTGGTCTGATGACATTCACATCCTGTTGTCCATGTTTACATCAGAGCTGCTGTTTCTCTCTCTCTCTCTCTCTCTCTCTCTCTCTCTCTCTCTCTCTCTCTCTCTCTCTCTCTCTCTCTCTCTCTCTCTCTCTCTCTCTCTCTCTCTCTCTCTCTCTCTCTCTCTCTCTCTCTCTCTCTCTCTCTCTCTCTGATGATTTACACGTTAAATGATCATTGTCGTTATTATTTGAGTATTTAGAGAAAAGAGGCTTTTTTTATCTGTGTTGTTTAACGTTACTTACGTGACGTGAGATTGTTTAAACAATCTAAACGCCTGTTGACTTGCTCAAGGGTTACTGGGTTTGAAGTCAGTGAGGAGAGCCATCCGCACTTTTCCCGTCTCTTTGTGGGATTTGAACCGACGACCTCTGGCTTAGGTTCTCCTCTGCTCCTCCTGTCGTCTGCTCATTTGTCCTGTATGGAGATAAACTGTTGTTTACACTGCAGGCCACATCGCAAGTCAAGCATGGAGGGGACAGTGTGTGTGTGTGTCTGTGTGTGTGTTTCTGTGTATGTGTGTTTCCTTCTATGGTCCTGACAAAAATAGACAAAAATGTATAAATGGAAAATTAGCAGCGTTGTAACTTTAAAATTGTTTTCTACAGAAAGTTTGGGATTAGGTTTGACTTAGGTGTTTGTGTGTCTGTGTGTGTCTGTGTGTGTGCTTGTGTGTGCGTGTGTTTATGTTTGTGTGACTTTAAATGTTGTCATTTAGTTTTTTAAAAGGAAGTGTTTCCACATATGCAAGAACATCATGTTTGTTTGTGTGTGTGCGCGTGTGTGTGTCCGTGTGTGTGTGTGTGTGTGTGTGTGTGTGGGGCAGGTGTTTTGCGTCACCACCCACCATCCATCAAGTCAAATGGGCGAATGACAGGAAGAACAAAAACAAATCCCTCGCTCCGGCAAGAATAAACGGCTGATGCCGACCAATGACAAGTGTTTATTGTGTGTCTGTGTGATTTTGTGTGTGCGAGTGTTTGTGCGCGTGTGTGTGAGCGTGATGAAGGGATTTGTGTGTTTGTGTGTACGTATTTTTGTCCGTATGTTAGTGTGGGTGAAATTGAAAGAGAGGGAAGGACAAAGCAAATGAGTGTGTGAGAGATGAGAGAGATGGAGAATGAGGTGGTGTTTATTGTTTTACCAGTTCAGTGGGCGGACACACACACACACACTCTCACACACACACACACACACACTTATTATCCTCCTCAGTGAGCGTGCAAAGTAAATATTTCCAACTCGACTGCTCACTTGTTGTTGGGCTCATGATTGTTCTGCTGTTTATCGTTGTTCTGTGAACTCCATGAGCACATGGAGCAGAACATGTTTCTCCCACTAGGGGGCAGAGTCACCTCATCTCTTATGTACATTGTTAAAGTTAGCCTGGAGAAAGCGGAAGAGGTTTTTCGCAATGACAGTGACGACAAGAGCCCGACTGATATGAGTCGATACAAACACGAAGACGTACAAACTAAAACACAAATACGACCAAATATAAAAGTTAAATAAAATAAAATACAAATTATTTTATGTAAAATAAAATTACAAACGCACATTTTCTGTATTGTTTATTCCTTACAATAAAAGTTTCATAAACAAACAAACAGTTTTATCTGCAGATGAAACAATATCTGAAATTAATTACTTCTTAATATCGTTACTGGGATTGTCCCCGAATAATCATGTATCTGTCGAGTGTGTTCAACATATTGTTGTAATGTGTGTTGTTTCTTCACGAGACATTTTCTTAAAAATTAAAGTAAGGACATTTTCAGAAACTTCAGGTACTTGATAAATTATTGAGGTTAGAGTTGGAGGCATCGCTTCATTAAGGGTCCTCACAACTATTGTGTGTGTGTCTGTGTGCGCGTGTATGTGCGTGTGCATGTGGGTGTTAGAGAGTCGACGGTAGCGATGACCTCCTCCAGCTGTCGGTGGATAATGAGAACCTGTCAGCACCAAGACGACAGGGGACAAACACACACACAGAGTCACACACACACACACACACACACACTCTGACTCTCTGTCCCATGTCACTCTCTCATTGAGGTTCTCGGGTGTAGGTCCAGGGATGATGAGGCTTTGTGTTCTAACAGGTTTGTGAGGACTCGGACACGAAGCACGACTCAGATCAGGTTTCTCTGTTTGACCCAAAACATGTGAACATCAGATTGTTTCCTTCTTTCTCCTCTTTGTTCAGACGAAGGTTGAACTCAAGTCTTTCATTCTTTTTTGTCTCATTCACTCCATCTTTCCGTCTTTCTCTCCGGCTTTTATTCTCTTAGTCTCTTACCACTGTCCAAACATGAAAACACACATCCTGTGTGTGTGTGGGCACGCATGTAACACACTTATTTATACCACAACTTCCCTCCACACACACACTGTATCCTTCCTTCCTTCCTTCATCTACCGTACCCCATGTAGAAATTATCCACAATTAAACACACACACACAGACAAACACACACACACACACACACAGACAGGTTGGACCCCAGGGCTCAGTTTGGGAGGAAACTCCCTTTTCTAATTTTCCTCATAAAGACTCTAATGAAGACTAATGATGGAGCAAGGTGTGTGTCTGTGTGTGTGTGTGTGTGTGTGTTACTGTGTGTGAGTGTGTAGTTTAACAGCCTGGTTGCTCTGTCTGGGAATGTCTCTGTTCTCTCCGTCCTCCCTCCATCATTACATTCATCCCTCTTTTCTTTCCTCCTGCGTTTACATTTTCCCTCCATCCTTTCACCCCCCCCCCACCCATCTCTTCTTCTCTCAAACTGAAATCTTTCCATCGCTCTGAGTTTGTTAGTTCGACCATCAACAGTGGTTCTTTGTAAACTTCAGCCTTTTTAAAAATCCACTATAAGCCTTTCTCCTGACGGGTCACTGTCCCAGACGGGCCTCTCACTTTCTATCTTTCATTACCCATCATCCTCTGCCCCTCCCTCCATCTCCCGTCTCTAAACGCTCATCATTTCATCATGTTACACCTCTGTTGCTCTGTCTGTCCATCATCTCTTCATCTTCCTCTCTCCCTCATTTTCTCCCACGTCGACTCTCGGATCCTTCAATCTCTGTTTCCTGCGCCGTCACCTTTTCATCCTTCCTCGTTGCCTCCTTCGCTTTCCATCCATCCTTCTTCATCTCTGGCTCCCCCCCCCCCCCCCTCCCCTCCACCTCCACCACCACCCGTCCATCGCTCTGTGTTTCTTCCTCCATTAGGGGGAAATGGAAAAAGTGACATCAGCTATTTGGTAAACGGAGAGAGATGGAGAGAGTAGAGGAGAAAGAGACGGATGGGATGAAACACGATAGAAAAATGGAAAGCAAAGAGTGACACTAGGAAGGACAGAAAGAGAGAGAGAGAGAGAGAGAAGGAAAACAGAGGAAAGCAGAGGGTGACAGAGGTGAGATGGAAGTAAAGACAGAAGTATGGGATGAGAGAGGTAGAGATCCATTAGAGAGAGAGAAAAAGAGAGAGGCTTCACCTCATTAACCTCGTAATGCAGAGTAAATATACAGTCTAAATGGAACATAGACGACGTGTGTGTGTTTACTCTCCGGCTTCTGTGTGACCGTGAAATGCATTAGAATGTGTGTGTGTTAGTGATGCACGGTATTAAATAAAGGTTATAGTTATACTTATAAGACTACTATATATATACTTTTGAATTGTTTATTTCTAATTGTTAGGACCAGCTTCGTTTTGGGGCTCTTTCACGTCTTGTTCGATTCAGACCTTCCGACTTTTGGGTTTAGTCTGAATGAAACTCATCAGCTGTGAATGGTTCGGTCCAAAAGAGGTGGTCCGGGTCAAACTCCACCCGGGTTCAAACCGAGGGCTGCTTTAGAACTAAACCTGCTGCAGGAGTGTGGATTCGTGCATCTAGTCCTGTCCGAGCCCGACAGACAACTAACTGAGGACGTAGCTTTAGTCTGTAGCTTTAGTCTGTAGCTTTAGTCTGTAGCTTTAGTCTGTCAGCTGGTCCATGGCTTTGGTCCTGTTGGAAATATTCCGACATCTATTGGATGGTTTCCTGTGAACCTTCGTACAAACATTCATGTTCACCAGGGAATGTGTAATTCTAATAAGTTGCTTAATAAGTTAAATACCCTGGTCACCGTGTTGCTGTTCTATTCTGGGTGGACTCACTAACTGGGAATACAAGTTCTAGGAGCACTATAGCAGTTTGCATTTGTGTTGTTCTGTGTGCGTTTGTGTGTAAATCACCAGCAGACACCAGTCATTATAATACTGTATATTTGCAGTCAGCTCAAACCCAGAGAACAGTGACAGACTTGAGAGATCATCAGGAGAAATAAAAACAGAACAAAAACAAGAGAACGCTGAATGTTATTTCTATCTACACGGAATATCCCTTTAACCCCCCCCCCCCAACCCCAGCCACCCTGGCCCCACCCCTCACGTACACATTTCAAATAGTAATCAACAAATAAACAAACAAAACACGCTGTGGAATAAACAAAACTGCAACACAACAGTCTGCACTCGTAGTAGGTCAGAAAATCTGGGGGAATAAAAAGATCCCCTGGCGTTTGACATCGCTGAGGAGCGCTTGATTTGTCCACCTGTGGTATGTTTCATTACTTTTCGAATCCCCTTCCCAAAAATTGTGTATAATTCGGGTAGTTTTAAATCCTCAGGTCGAACAAAAGAAGCGCTCCTTAGTTTTAATTTGACAAACGCCAGAAACTTCAGGACTACTTACTGGTCACGGGGGGGGGGGTCAAAAGGTGAAAAGGTCCATTGTTGAGGGAGAGAATCCAACGAACTTTCAGGATATAATATCGTGTCTAAAAATCACTCCATCGTAATAAAAAAGGTTTCTTTTTTTTTCTTTTTTTTCAACCTTTGCGTCATTTGAGAAACTGATTTCACAAGTCAAGGGTGATAGAAAATACTTCATACATTGAAAAGCTGCATCCAACAGTTTCAGAATAATGCCTCCGTATAGAAAGAGAGAGACAGAGAAAGAGGGGGGGGGGGGGGTAAAGGGAAAGAAGTAAGGAAGAGTGAAGGATTCAAGATCTTATAGGAAGAGATGCTGATTTTTATAGAAAAGAGAAAAGAGGGTGAAGAACAAATCAGAGGAGAGGAGAGAATACGAGGGGAGATGAGTGTACGGAGGATAAAATAAAGGACAACATAAGTTTTCCCATGCATTCTTTTAGGTCCCTGTACGGAAAACAAAAATGAATGAAACATGAGAGACAGAAATAGCCTCTCCAGTTGTTTTCCTCAGTTTCTTTTCCATCCAAATATTTTCTTTACGCGTCTTTCTTTTTCTTTAAACCCTCTGTTTCCATCCTGCGTCCTGAGCGCCTCCGATCAGCTGATTACCGTCCAATCAGAGGGTGTCAAATCCAAACCGGGGGGGGGGGGCTTGTGGTTTGAAGGAAAAAAGAAAGTTTCATCTTTTCATGGAAACACTCTTATCTCGTCAGCACCGATCACGAGGAGCCGGGTTCAGTCCAGTGAGTCACATGATGATATCCGACCAATTAAAAAGTCTCAGTCGTCCAATCAAATCATTTCTTCGCACAATGTCCGAACACGATGACGAGCGTTGATCGGTCCAGTCCTTTTAGCTCCTTCGCCTTTTCTTGGGAAGGATTTTAACTTTTTGAAATGAACGAGGGATGAGAAGAGAAAAGAGGATTGAATGGAGTGAATTGTGCCTAAAAAGAAGAGTAGAAGAAAGAGAGAAAAAGAGAGAGAGAGAGACGGCCCCAAAATGAGTCCAGATAAGGGGCGTGTCTCTTAGTAGTCTCAATGTTTCTTAGCGACATCAAAATGTCGCGGTTTAGCAAAGTTAGAATCCCGCCGGGGGAGGTCGTTGCTTTTCGTGGAAGCGGGCTGGTGGAGTTCTTCTGTGCAGGGGTGTGGGGGGGGTAGGGGGGGTAGGGGGGGCGAGATGATGGGAAGGGGGCGGGGTTTTCGAGAGGCCCAGTTTCCTCGCTCTAAAACATCATGGGTGTCTTCAGAAACGGCCGGGATTCTGGGTAAAAAGCAAAAATGCAAAGGAATCTGTAAGTAAACAACAACAAAATGATTAATGACTTCTGATTATTTGTTCGATCAATTGATGTTTACTCAATTAATCTCTGGAAATAACAGAAATGATGAATTAGTGTTTGTCTCACACAAGCAAACATCACGTGATGATGTAAAAACGGGCGGAGGTTGACAAGCTAAGACTGACTCGTGATTGGCTAAGCGCTTGTATGGGCGGGGCCTCGATACCGTGGCTCCACACATGACGCCACTGAGTCAAGATGGCGGCGCCCCCTACAGTCAGAGACGTGTAGTCCAACCTCAGCCACGGTTTCAGATTTCGGGCGTTTGCTCTCGTTGCTGCGACTCAGCTGCTGCAGCTCGAGCGTCTTTTGAATCGTTGCCTCTAATTGGTCGAGGAAGCTCAGGCTCTCATCTGGATAATTAAAGCAGGATGTGGTTTTTGTACAAACTTGTTTTTCCCTTTTCATCCGTTTATGATTGAAATCTCATATCTCCAGTTTTGCCGGGGTCGACTCTCCCTCCCTCCCTCCCTCCCTCTCTCCCTCTCTCTCATTTCACCTCCGTCGTTCTCCTTCCGCTCCCCGTAGTGCCGTTGCTGCACCCACCCACACAGGAGCATGTGCACAGCAACACACACACACAACCACACACACGCATGCAAAGCAAACAGACCCACACACATGCACACCTTCCCCTCCCCGCGGTGTCATTGTTTTCTGCGGACGTTGCAAAGTGTTTACATTTCTGCATAACAGCAACCATAAACCTGCCCCCTCCTCTTCCTCCTGCCCTCCGCTACTTTTCTTTTTTTCTTACTTCTCCTCCTTCTCGCTCTCCTTCGTCGTCTCACCTCCTCATTTCGTCCTCTATTGATCACTCGTCTTTTTTTCTTTCTTTTTTAAAGATATGAAACGGGTTAGATGATGGAATAAGAAACTTTTTTTTACATTTTCTCTTTCATCTGGCGCTCGCCCCTCGTTTCCTCCTTCATATTCTTTACCTTCCCTCCTTTTCATCCCTCTCATCTCCTGCCCTTCCCTATTTTTATCACCCCACCATGCACTCAAACCCCCTCCTCTCCTCCTCTTTCATCCCTCTGTTCTGCATGCATCCCCTCCCTCCTCCTCCTCCTCACCTCCCTCCCTCTTGTCCTCTATCTGTTACTCTCGTATTATTTTTATCCCGACCCATTCTTCTCTCTGTCCTCTCCTGTCCTTTTCTCTTTCTCCTTTAGGCAGCAGGTTTTTGGTCTGGTGCTTATTAACTGTCGTGTAACTTGAGAGTCGCGTCCCCCCCCCAAAAAAAACAAAATGCTCTAACTTCATTCCTCCGTTCGTTTGTTGTTTATCGTTCTGATTTGTTCATCTTCTGCTGCTGGATCGATTTCAGTATTTTTTTATCGCCATGCTTCACGCAAAGATTATTTTCCTTATTCGATTAATGAGCTTATTTTGATCTGAAACTTCCTTTCATGTAGTCACGTAGTTAAATTCCTTTGATCAGTTTACAATAATCTGACAATCACATTGTTGAAGCTGTAACGCAACATTATATTTTCATTTCGGCTTTAAAATATGCGATAAAACTTCTTTCTGTAATGTATATTCAGCCTTAATTCAGCAAATAAGTAACTCTTAATTTAAAAAGACAAATGTTTTTCAACCTGTGTGTATAATAATGCGAAACTACGTTTTTTAAATTAAAGCAATACAATAATATCATAAGGTCAAAATATGATTCCTCGAAAAAAGATATTAAATAAAATATGAAGAGTGTCACAAGTTGTTTATTTCCACATTTCATATTTATGTTTTCTTCTCTTTCCCAGTTTTCCCAACACGTCCCTGGAGCTTTTCATCCCAGGAAGTGTTTCACGTTTCAAGTGCAGCTGTGAGCCGCCGCTTCATTTCCTTTATTAAACATTCACTGGCTCCACATGTTAGATTGGATCAGTTTAAATGTGTAAAAGACTTTTAGGAAAACACCAAATTTCGGACTTGTTCATCGATATTTTATCTTTAAATTTGCTTTTCTCAACGATGCAAAAATACTGGATTATATTTTTTTAAACATAATATTTATTGTTTGAACTAAACTTTCCTCGTCTGACGCTCCTTTTTCCTATTTGTCACAAATCTGACCCCGTTTCCCTTCACGATCAACTCTGTCACTGTAAAACCCACATCTTCAGAGTGTGTGTGTGTCTCTGTGTGTGTGTGTGTGACTGTGTGTGTGTGACTGTGTGTGTGTGTGTGAGTGAGAGTGTGTATGTGTGAGAGTTTGTATGTGTGTGTGTCCTGGTTTACAAATGATGCTGACCTGCCTTGTTAAGAGTTTATCAGGTGGAGGAAATGTCACCAGGTCTTGGAACAAGGTCACATTTTTCAACTTCCTCCCCCTCGTGTCCTCCTTTACCTCCTCCTCCTCCTCCTCTTCCTCCTCCTCCTCCACTTTCTTTCCCTCAGCTCCCTGATCTCCCCCCTTTCTCTGTGTCTCCTTTCCCCCTTTATTTTTTGCCCTCTCTCCTTCTTTCCCTTTGTTCTTTCCCTCTCTTCATCCCCCCTCTTTCCTACTTTATCTCCACCTCTTGCTCTTCTTCATTCATTTCAGCCATTCCCTTCTTCGCACCCCCCTCTCTTCATCACTTCTTTCCATCTCCTCTGTTTCCCCTTTTCTTCCCCCTTTTTTCTCCTCCTCAGCCTTTCATTTTACTCCTCAATCCCCCTTTTCTTCCTTGCCTCTCATCCCTTCTTTTCCTCCACCTCTGCACCTCACATACCCCCACATCCTTACCTCATTTTTATCTTTCTTTCCATCCTGTACTTGTCTCTCTCTTTATTTCCCTTCTTCACCTTTTCACTTCTCTTTTCCTTCTTCTGTTCCTTGTTTCAACCATTTGTTTTATAATTTGTTCCGTCATTCATTTTCTTTTCTTATCCTTTCTTCCCTTCAGTCCCGTTCTCCCTCATCCTCCCCTCCTGTCCTCCATCCTCCTAACAATTCTACTCTTTCCCCCTTTTCTTCCTCACTCTTCTCTCTTCCTTGTCGTCCTCTTGTCTTTATTCCTTCTTCCGTCCTCCGATCGCCCTCTCTGCTTCCTCAGGTTTTTTATTTTCTTCCTCTCCTCTCCTCCTTTTCCCCTCATCCTCAGCTTCTGTCCTCCATCCTCCCAACCTACTCCTCTTTGCCCTCTCTTCTTCCTCACTTTTCCCTTTTCCTTGAGGTCCTCTCTTCCTCTCTTCTTCCTTCCTTTCTTTATTTTTTACAGCCAATTAGTCCAGTTGGTTTTGAACAAGCGAGAGAAACCGATCCCACTTTTTTCTCTTTAACCCTCGCTCCCTCGTTCTGATTGTAATGCGACGTCTTTCTTTGTATTCAGCAGTTTTCGCTTCACTCGTTAATTAAGAGTGTGGAAGGTGAGAGAGGCAGGGGAGGTGTGTGTGTCTGTGTGTGTGTGTTTGTGTGGTTGTGTGTAAGTAAACCACCATAGGTGCAAAATGCTTTTATGGCAGGAGGGATGAGTGTGTTTGTGTGTGTGTGTGTGTGTGAGCGAGGCACCAAAGGGGTCCTACTGGGCCAATCAACATTAATGAAATCAGGTGGGTCCGTGTGCGTGAGTGCGTGAGTGAATGTGTGTGTGTGAGCGTGTGTGTGATCGTGTGTGTGTGTGCGCATGTGTGTGTGTGTTTGTTAGTGCTTGGCTTGCAGAAGAGAGAGGATCTAAAAGGGTCTAAAGAGGAGAGAGAGCTAATTAGAGTTCCCTGTCTCACTTGAGTGTGGATCAAACACACACCCACACACACACACACACACACACACACACTAAAATACACAACTACAGGTACAGAGAGCACACACACACACACACACACACATCCCAGGGAGTGTGTGTGCCTGTAGATATTCATTTAAACACACAGGGTTTCAAGTGAGGCTTTTCAATGTCAGGCAGGACTGAGCACAGCTGGTGGAAAGAGGATGACACATGCATACTAACACCCCCCCCCCCCCCCCCCCTCACTGCTATACTTGTGAGGACCCTCATTGGCATAATGTATTCTCCCACGACCCAAACTCTTCATTCTAACTTCAATAAACCAAAGTGTTAACCTTCAACACGGCTCAGGTGAGCGAGTGAGGAGCAGTGAAATGGTTTCACACGTAGAAACACACACTTGACTCCACTCATCTGATAAATGTTCTATCTCCACACGGTTGTTTCCTCTGCGCTGACCAGCTGAGTCGAGCTTTGCTAGCGGAACCCGGAGAGAGACGAGTCGAGCTTTGGAAGTAAGCTACTGTTCGAGAGCGGTAGAGGAAACGCTTGTCGTTACATGTATGTAGAGAAACACACACACACACACAACCTGATTAAATACAACCAAGTTCAACCACAAACGTCCAAACTGACATAAAAGTAATAAAATATTTCCACTAGACATCTTTACAGGTCCAACCGGAGCATTAATGTTTGGGCCTGCAAAGACCTTGGATATCTCTACACACACACACACACACACACATGCAGTCAAACACACACGTGTTGTAAGGTTCACATCAAAGGGAGGCCACAGCGTCTGCTAAATGTCTGCACTAATCTGGCCCGGGCCCCAACACACACACACACACACACACACATACATGAATGTGCCGATGTGTAAGTCTGCGTTTCTGTACCGTATGATATCTTTAATGTGTGGCGTCTGTGTGCGTTTTATGTTCTTTTTTTAATATTGTGTGTGCGTGTGTGTGTGTGTGTGTGCGCTCAGGTACCTTGTACAGCATTGTTGTCTTGCTGGTTTCCATTAAGTTCAGGTTTATCCTCAGCAGCGTCTGGTACGAAGCACAAAGACAAGACAGAGTCTCAGTGGGTCGGCCAATAAAGAGCGAGCAGCACCTTGTAACCGGGCCGGTCGTAAACACAGGGAACCGAACCACAAAGGAAAACACTGGTCCACACACCACTCTGTTATTTTGTTATTTCCTATTGATGTTAATTGTCAAAGCTCTTTTACTGCTCTCTAAAAAAAAACTGATGTTAGAAATAAAAACATTACGACAGACGACATTCTCAATAAATTTTTGTGGCCGGACGTTGTTCCAGGAAAACATTAATATGGTGAAGTTTCCCGGTTGTAATGACAGAGGCTGGAGACGTCTTCCTGTTGGACTGGAGAACATGACTGAAACACTTCATCTGATTGGTCACCGGATGTTCAGGTTCAGACGGAACTGGAGAGTCTGAACCAATCAAGCTGTGAAAGAGTCCTCGAGTAAGAGTTTGATCCCCACACCTTAGGAATATTGCAATATTTAAATATATATCTGTAACGGCCGAGATCTGGAAGTCAAATATAAAAACTTGATAAACTTCGTACTGTTCTTGGCGTTGATGTTGTTGTTGGCGGCGTGAAGCGGCTCAGGAGAGGGGGAGGATGAGGACGAGTGTTTCAGAACGTCCTCCACTCTCTCCCTCCTCTTGGACTCAAACTCCAGCGCCTCCTGCAGCTTCCTCTTGGCCTTCTTCTCCTTCTTCAGACGCTTCTGGATGGAGGCTGCAGGAGGAACATAGAGGAACATTTCACCCTTTTGTTGTGTGACGCTGCAGTTCATAGGCTGAAGAATGGATCATCATATATGTGTGTTGGATTTGACACTTGTGTGTGTTTTATCCACTGAACCTAATAATGTGATGACCCTGGATCTACCTCTGCTCTGCAGCTCGGAGGTGAGCTGTCGCTCCAAACTCTCCCTCATCTCTCGTTCCCTGTAGAGCTCCATCTTCAGCTCCCTCTTCTCCGCCTGGATGTGTTTGTCCTGCA
The DNA here is from genome assembly GCF_949316205.1 of Platichthys flesus. Lineage (NCBI taxonomy): Eukaryota > Metazoa > Chordata > Actinopteri > Pleuronectiformes > Pleuronectidae > Platichthys > Platichthys flesus. Next base: position 13,128,669 of record NC_084968.1, read on the forward strand.
CCCGAGCGTTCTCCACCGCCACCTTCAGAAGACCCTGAGGGCAGAGGAAGGACCATCAACATGCATAAGTATACGAGTGGAAAACAACTTCATTTACAGATGAAATCAAGGATTTAGCTTCTTTATGACGACTGTTTGATTATTATATCGACAATAAGGAATTGAACAAATCATTGAATTTAATAATCAGTGTAAATCAAAACTGTTCTAGAAAACTCATGTTTGTTATCAGAACCAATACAAATGGGATGGTACCTGTATGTTGGTCAGCAGGGTCTCTACTGACGACAAGCCGTCAGCGAATAGGAACGGAGCAGGGAAGCCGGGGGGCAGGGCTTGTCCCAGCGATGACTCGTCTGTGAAGAAAAGATCACGTTTAGATTTCCCCGATTTTGATCGTTCATCTTTTTAAACAGTCGCTGGATTTTCTTGAAAAAGTCAAGATTTCCGACTGTGAAAGATCTCGTAAGAACTTTTTGAACAATTATTAGCGACACATAAACATGAGTAAAGTTTTCCTGAGCGACGTCGAAGTTTATGAAAAAATGTTGATGTTTACTAAGGTGTAAAAGGCAACGGAGCAACATCAAAGAAATCAATTACACACACACACACACACACACACACACTCAGAGGTCGTTAGTATTCAGGCGATCGTGTGCGCTGCTAATTGGCAGGGATTAAAGACATCCTTGATTTGTGTGTGTGTTCATTGCGAGTGCGTCACAGTGTCTGCTCAGCCCTTAATGCCTAACACACTGACAACTGGGTTAACTCTGCTGTGAAATTAACGCTGATTAAGATGCACTCTGACACACACACACACACACACACACACACACACACACACACACACACACACACACACACACACAATCCCCTATCTGCCACTTCATCCATACATCCCTTCCTCTCATGTCTATCTTCATCGCTCATTCTCCACCTCAACACTAGTTTTTTTCCCTCATCTTCATCTTTTTCCCTCCATCACACATTTCCCCACCTGTTTTTCCTCTTTTCAAATCTTTCCCTGTCCTCTCTTTTATTCGTTTTTCTTTCTCTCGGGTCCTTTCTTTCTCATGTCTTGGCCTCTGTCACTTTGACCTTTCACCACCATAATCTACTAAATTCATCTGTGAGTGAACATTTGGGCCAAAGGGTTCGTGAGGAAACACGTTCACGAATAATCTACTTGGATGTTGTCCGGTCACAGTTTCCTTTTTACCTTCGACCACAAAATTCGAATCAGTTCATCTTTGACTCGACCAAGATGCTTTTTGCTAAATTTGTATAAATTCCCTTGAGGTGTTATTGTGATATCGTGTTCACAAGCCGCTGGTCAAAGCTCATTTCACTGTCTCCTCTGCTGTGAGCACACAGGGAGTCCAGAGGAGCAGTGTGACCTCACAGACGTAGTATTTAAAACTCTGAGGCTGCTGCTCCGTGGTGGCGAAACAACCAAGAGGTTATTTATTTTTTCCACTATTGATTTTAAAGGAAGCGTTTTTCTCTGCTGATGCGAGCGGTCGCTTCCCGGGAGGATGAACGAGTGGAACCGAGGGAAAAGGTGGAGAGAAGGATGAAAACAATGTGTTTTAAAAGAATGGAAAACACAGAGAGAGGGGAGAAGAGTAATGGAGGGTGGAGAGGCCCTGCGTGCTTTTAGTGCGTGACCCCTCGACCCCTTTTAGCCATGCCTCCTTCACTTAGCCTCACCCGCCTCCCTCCATCCATCCCTCCCTCCATCTATCTCTCTCCCTCCCTAATCCCCCTGATTGATGGTTCGGAGACAGGTGATCAATAGGAGCGGCGGAACATCCTGACGCTTCTGTTTCTGTTTGTGTGTGTGACCAGGTTTTTGGTCTCTGCACGTGTGTGTCTGTGTGTGTGTGTCTGTGTGTGTGTGAATACAGTAGATGAGGAAAGCCCTCCTAAGTGAGGACAATTTGTCAGTTGTCAAAATAAAATGGGTAAGGGTTTAGATTAAGGTGGATAATGGAATATCCTCTCTTATATAAGTGTGTGTATGTATGTGTGTGTGTCTGTGTGTGTGTGTGGTCCAACCTTTGTCCTTTGTTATTTTCTTGTTGGCTGCAGCAGGGTTGCTGAGTGCAACATCTGCATCAGCTGACACTAGTCCTGCGGAAAGAAGAAGTACAGCGGGTTGGTGTTTGTGCAACAACACACATACACAAACACACACACACATGCTCCTTGTGTGTACATTTTTACAGTAGACCGATACCACAGATACATATACGAGTCTACATCCATACATCACTGTTGTTATAGTTATACAAAACGCTGCTGGTCCTGTTATAGTGTTATTGCTGTGGGGTTGTGTTTCGGTCGAACAGAAACGTGTGTGTGTGTGTGTGTGTGTGTGTGTGTGTGTGTGTGTGTGTGTGTGTGTGTGTGTGTGTGTGTGTGTGTGTGTGTGTGTGTGTGTGTGTGTGTGTGTGTGTGTGTGTGTGTGTGTGTGTGTGTGTGTGTGTGTGTGTGTGTGTGTGTGTGTGTGTGTGTGTGTGTGTGTGTGTGTGTGTGTGTGTGTGTGTGTGTTCGTACCCAGTCTTTCTGGCGAGCTGGAGGCCGAGCTGCTGGGCTGTGACTGCAGAGGAGTGTGGGTCTCGTCCACAGACGGAGAGAGAGAGGGGCTGTCACACACTCTCTCCTGGAGAGAGAGAGAGAGAGGCAGAAGGAAAGAGTGAGTGAGTGAGTGAGATGAGATCAGGTCCAGAGGTTCAACATGGACGTCTGTGGTAAATCACTAGAGGCTGTTTGACCAGTGGTCTACCAGTGGTCTACCAGTGGTTACAGACTGGAAACCACCTTGTTACAGGCGGAGCAGCAAATTAATACACACAGGAGAAAACATTGTGTAAAATAATCACTTTGTTTAATCCTGTAAAGTTTTCTTGAAGGACTTCTGACTGTGTGATAATAAAGTGTGTCACCTTGATGACAGGTGCGCGGTGGACATGAGTGTGGATCTGCTGGGCTGCGGCGGCCATGTTGGCGATGGTGTTGAGGTGGTTCATCTGGGACATGGCCATGGCCACGGAGGCAGGGGGCAGGCCCATGGGCAGCAGAGGGTGGGGCATCATCATGAAGGGCAGGTCCAGCCCTGGAGACAGAGGACACAAGACATCTGTGAGTTTTAATACAAATTATTATTCTAAAAGTTTAAAATAGGAGCAGGGGAACGTCATTGACTTCTGTCCAATCACAGACAAGAGGTGTTGTCCCTCCCCTTCAGTAATCTGAGACGCTGTGATTGGAGCCTCAGGGCCACCGTAGTGTCATCTGTCACTGTTGTTTAACACATTCAAAGTGTTGTGTTGTTGTGGCTGGACTCCAGCCGACCGGTGACCTAATTATCAGATCTCACGTTTCTTCTCTCTTGATGTGTTTGTTTGATATTTTTACTTTTACTTTTATAAAAATATGAAAGTCCAGTCGTGGTTAATAAAACAGAACAGACGACCAGAGTCTGTTAGTGTCTGTGAACTTGATTTGAACCGAACCTCCAGGACACGGAGCGCGGAGGTGTCAAACACTCTGCTAATAAACGTAGACAAAGCTGAGGAGGAGCGAGGGATGGAGGGATGGAGGAGAAAAGATGGAGGTGGCAGGGTTAAAGGCTGAGGAGGTGAAAGTAGAGAAGGAGGTTCTGTTGTTCAGTGTCACCGTCGATCTCTTGTCCTTTTTCTTTTGATCACTCTTCTCTTCTTCTTTGATTATTTTGTTATTTTTCTCTTGTCATTTCATCTTTCTCCCCCACTCTTCCTTCATGCATCACTCACTCCCCCTTCCTCCTCTCTTTTGCACATGAGACACACACACACACACACACACACACAACACATTTGACTGCATTTGCGAGGACGTTTCCATTTACTGAAATTCAGCCCTTTGACCCAGAAGCACCACCTTGACTCGTGACCTCTGACCTCTCACCCCTCTCACCCTGAAAGACCCCCCCCCTCCCCCGCAAGATGTAGACACTGAAGAGGAGTCGCCTCAGCTGTTGACAACACACACACAGACACACACTCACACTCTCAAAGTGCAGCGGCTGCTTTCATTCCAATGAAACAATAACACTGATTGCTGTTGTCGTGACAACTGAAGTGATAGAATAATCAATGTGAGTGTTTGTCACCTCCCGCTGCCCAGTGTGCGTGTGTGTGTGTGTGTGTGTGCGTGTGTGTGTGTATGTGTGCATGTTTGTTTGTGCAAACACATTACTTCTGCAATAAGAAAAAGAGCGAGAATGGGTGTTTTTCTGTGTGTTAGTGTTTGTGTGTGTTAGTGTGTGTGTGTGAGTGTGTGTGTGTGTGTGTGTGTGTGTGTGTGTGTGTGTGTGTGTGTGTGTGTGTGTGTGTGTGTGTGTGTGCTTGTGTGCATGTGTGTGTGTGGTGTTGATGAATTGAGTCATTTAGTAGAGTGTGTGCTGATTAATCCAGGCAGAGTGTTAATACAGGAGATGGGAACAGATTAAATGGCGTACATTAACAAATATTGCCAACACTTGAAACACACACACACTCTGAACGTGTCTGTTTGTGTGTGTGTGTCTGTGTGTGTCTGTGTGTGGGTGTGTTTGTGTGCTCACTGTTAGCCAGTAGCTGTTGCTGCTGCTGGAGTTGTTGCTGATTGACCGCTCCGATGGTCGGCCCCCTCCCTCCACCTGCCACCGCTCCTCCTCCTCCTCCTCCTCCACCTCCCATCATTCCGACCGGTGCTCCTCCGCCCCCCCCTCCCCCTGCTCCTCCTCCACTGTGGGCTCCAGCGGGGGGGCTGGTGAGACGCTCCTTATCCCAGGAACACTCGCTGCCTCCTGGGTGGAGACGCAGAGACACAGAGGGTTGGATGTTCAGATGTAAAGTCGATACGATTCAGTCTCAGTCATGCTGACGTCGGTTCAACGCTACTTTAAGGAAACTGGCTCAAGGTGTCCAGATAAATGAGGCAGGGTGAGGTCACAGTGACCTTGACCTTTGACCCTTGAACACCAAGTTCTAATCAGTTCATCTGAGTCCGACTGAGCGTTCGTCTCCAATTGGACGAAACTCTCTCGTTGTTCCTGAGACGTTGACGATCGTGGGAGAGACGAACTCTTTGAATATTTTCACCTTCGGGTTTTAGTTTTCTGTTGAGAATGAAATGATCACTTCCTCTCCTTCATTCCTGCATGCTCTCTCTCTCTCTCTCTCCCCCCCTCTCTGTGTAACGTTCCCTCTCTCGCCCTCCACACTTCTCTCGCTCCGCTCCCCGCTTCCCTCTCTCATCCATCTTCATCTCCCTCCATTAGTTTGAATTAGCAAACGTCTCTCTCTATTATTGCCTACTGAATTCCCAGTGCTGTGCTGTGTGTGTGTTTGTGTGTGTGTGTGTGTGTGTGTGTGCCCGTGTGTGTGAGTGTGTGTGTGTGTGAGACAGCTGGACCTCATCCTCTCTGCCATTTACACCAGGGAGGAAAAGAAGTATAAACAGATGGGCAGATGTTCTGTCTCTCTCTCTTCTCTCATTTTTCCTTGGCCTTGTCCTTTCCTTACTTCCCTCTCCTCCATCACTCCTTTCCTTCCCCCACTCCATCCTCGCCTCTCCTTCTTTACCTGTCACTCCTCTCCTGCCTTCCCCCTTATCGTCTCCTTCCCTTCCTTCTCTTCTCTTCTCTTCTCCTTCCTCTATCCTCTATCCTTCCTCCTCTCTCCTTCTCCGCTTGCCTCCCTCTCACTTGCTTCTCCCCTCCTTTCCATCTTTTTCCATCTCTCTCTCCACTCGTCATTTTGACCGACACAAATATTCAGTTTTCTAGACAAAGCAAAATATTTAAACTTTTAATTTTGAAAATGTTTTAATTGATTCATCAATTAATTGATTTTCTGTCAATCGTGTCGTTAAAAAAAAATCCAGTCTCTTCTCTGGGACGTTTCTGCCTCTTCAGGTGATTCCTCAAAGAACAAGAAATGTTTTGCCGGATTAAAAGATATTTAACATTTGTATTTTCAATAAGAGAAACTCTTCAATCGTGTTTCACTCTTTCTCCGTGTTTTTGTGCTTCAATCTCTTTTTCTCTTGTGTCTATGAAGAAAGAAGATTGAGGAAAATCCAGAGCGATCAACTTTCACTTGTCAATTATCAGATTCTTTTTTCCTCTCGTCCTAAATACGATTCTGTTTCCTCTCCTCCTCTGTCCTCCCTCGCTTTATTTTCTTTTTCATTTTACACTCGCTCCTCGCTGCTGTATTGTCCGACGCAGTTTCCCAGGCTGACGCGAGTGTGTGTTACAAAGAAAACAAGGTCAGACGACCGAGGGGAGAAAACCAAAATCACTCTGAATGAAATAATAGACAGAGAATGGCTGGAAATAAATAGTAATAAAGGGAGAAAAAAACAACAGATTGAAAGAGAATAAAACGAGAGAATAGGGGAGGAGTAACTCTATCGGCCCGTTATTCAGGTCAGTGGAAGAAAAGGAGGAAGAGAAAGAGAAATAGAAACAAGAGAATCTGGCTGGAAACAGAAGGAGTGCTTTCTCTCTCTCTCTCTCTCTCTTTCTTTCTTTCTTTCTTTTCTCTTAGCTTTTTGTATTCTGTCTTTTTAATAATTCAGAGACGCAAACACAGCAGAGATGGCGTGTGTGTGTGTGTGTGTGTGTGTGTGTGTGTGTGTTTGTGTTGTGTTGTGTTGTGTTGTGTTGTGTTGTGTTGTGTTGTGTTGTGTTGTGTTGTGTTGTGTTGTGTTGTGTTGTGTGTTTTACCTGTGTTGGAGTGCATGTCGTCGTTGTCCGACTCGTTGCCGTTCTGGAGACTCATCATCATCTTCATCTTGTGAAGCTTCTGGAGCTCGGCCATGGCTGCTGCTGTCAGGCCTGTGATACACACACACACACACACAGGCATCCACACAAAAACACACACAGACACACACACACAGGGTTAACTTCATCATTATGACATCATCTTTAGCAGAACATACTTGTGACCAGTATTTAATCACCACCAACACCTGTTACAGTCAACCAATCACAGGCCTCCTCCGGCCGTGGACTACACAGGTGCCACCTGCCTTTACCCATGATGCTTTGCAGCGAGCTGTGACACACATACTGACACCCCTCGTCCGAGCGAGCGTTTTGTTCAAGTGTTTCGGGGTGTGAGCGCGGTTTCAGACGCCTCCAGGCTGATGTATATTCACTGATACACACACATGCCAAAAACAGCCTCGCACACACACATTACACACACATTATGCACACAAACGCACGCACACGCACACTCTTTTGTATGGACTAAGATCCCTGGCTCTGCGCACTGACCTGGAACTGACTTCTATACACAACAACCAGCAGAGTGAGAGAGTTGACCCTCTCTGTGTGTGTGTGTGTGTGTGTGTGTGTGTGTGTGTGTGTGTGTGCGTGTGTGTGTTTGTGTTCACCATATTTTGTAAATGTGCATGTTAGTTGTAACATTGTGTGAGTATGTACAGTTGGCTTTCATGTAGATATGTGTGTGTATGTGTGTGAGGGAATGCGTGCTTATCTCTGCATTCTTCTGTGTGTGTGTGTGTGTGGGGGGGGGGGTGTCAGTTGGTTTTGCCCCAGTCACGGTTGACGGCCTTGTAGGAATGTCCATTACACAGACACACAAACACACACACACACACAGTACAGTTGTCCGCGAGCTATAAAGAAAACAAGATAAACAAAATATTTAGTTAAAGATTTACACGAAAAAGTTTAATTTATAACAGAGTCCTTAGTTTTTATCTAACCAATAAAAAAAACAACTGAAATAAATCATTAGCTGTGTTTTTTGTATAAATTATATAAAAGGAAATCTTTTATTTTTTTAACAGAAGATAAACCCTGGTGTTAAAGTAATCTGATTACATGTCCGTGTTGTGAGATTGAGGAAACTTTTATGAATCTGTTACTTTTTGTTTCTCGTCTGATTGACTCACCAAAACGTTCAGTTTTTTTGTCAAGGCCACGATGAACTGGTGTTATCTGAATATTTTAATATGTGGACCTTATTATTTTTTTTTAAATATATCTATTTTATCTATTAGTGATTATTCTATTTAGTATATTATTGTGTATTTGTGTTAATATTTTTTCAATAGAATAAAAAAGTTATTTATTTGTGAATCTAAAAATCTGATTATTTAAAAATTAAATGACGTCTGTCAATGGACCTTAATTTATATATATGAATCTGAAAACAACTCTTCCAGAATCCACCGTTAAATGTCGAGAAAAGAAAAGAGAGAGAGAAAAGAGAGAGAGAAAAGAAGAGAGGTCCAGTCAGAGAGCCTGAGGCCGAGTGACCAGACGTATTGTCTGACTTCCTGCTGAGGATGAAATGAAGAAAGATGTCGGAGGAAAAGAGGCCAAACAGACAACAAGACACAATCTGCTGTGAATAATGAGTGAAAGTGTAGTTTGTACATTTCATTATCTGTGTTAAAGATGGAGGGATGAGACGAGGCCGAGGAGGAATGAAATGAGATGATCTGAGAGACGACAGAATGGACTGAGAGAAGCAGGATTGATGTGACGGAGAGAAAAGGCAGGAGAGAAAGAAAGAGAGCGAGAGACGACGTCAGAGAGAAGATGAGTGAAGAGGAAGCGGTCACATGGGTAAAAGTTATAAAGGGTGAAACCAACAACAGGACTTGTAAATGTCCATATTTAGAAATGATGTCCAACTTTGAGCCGACAAAATTGTCCGATCAATGATCCAAATATTCATATTTTCAGGTTATGGTGACATAAAACAGAGAAACACAACAAAGTGAAGTCGAATCGTCTCGATCTCCCCCTGGTGGTTGACATACAACCCTGCCTCCTCCTTGTTAGTAGATTGGACATGGACCAAACTAAAGATTCATAATAGAATATCTGCAAACAACAACAACATAACGTTGTCTGGCAAATCCGGTAATCACAGTAATGTAATATATCTGAAATATTAAAGTTTTGGGAAACTGAACAATTTACGATATAAGGGGGGGGGGGGGGGGGTGTAAGAATAGAAAATGGAGTCTCTGTAGGGGCAGGAGTATATTCTCAAATTGATTCTTCTATTTAGGAATGCCTTCTCTCTCACTCACACACACACACACACACACAATGTAGGTGGACATACACACTGATATACATTCGATCAAGTGCCTAAGTGTAAACACACACACACACACACACACAGACACACACACTCGGACACAGAGTCAGAACGCCCTCTTCGCCTCAATGCAACCAGAAGACAATCAATAGTGAGGGCAGAGCCACAGTACTGTTCTCCATCACGACTATCAGACACACACACACACACACAGACACACACACACACACACAATCACTATTCTCTCTCTCCTCTGTCAGATCAATGGCTGTCCGCTGTGTCCACGGTTACCGAGCATCGACCCCCGTCGCTAATGGCGACCACAGAACCTTGGGAATTAGTGTGTGATTGATTGACAGACTGCTGCAAAGACACGCACATCATATAGAAGCAGTGTGTTTGTGTGTAGGTGTGTGTGCTTCAGTGGTCCCCTGTGGGTTGTCCATACGTTGTTTACCCATCTCCTTTTTCCTTCCTGTGCATCCTAATGCTTTCCGAAGGACGAACCAGAGAGAGAGAGGAGAAGAGGGGGAAGACGTTGAGGAGGAAAAAGAGGGTGGGGCGGAAATACGAGCGAAAAGAAGTGAATCATCAGCGAAACGTGACGTCTCAGGACCGAGAAATAAACCAATCAAGAGGTTTCTCCCAGCGGTGCCGAGGTGGTTGTAAACTCTGCTCGGCCCAATTAAAAACGGCAACAAAAATCGAGCGAAGATTTATCGTTTTCATCAGTTTCTACTCATTTTAGATCTAGTGCCCTCTAGTGGCATAGACGTGTACCTACATTAAAGGTTGGTCCAAAGTTTGGCATTAAAAGTCTGAAATACTTTTTAGAATAAACCAAAGAAGAAGTTAATGTGTTCTTGCTCTTTTTTAAAAGAGATGAGACCTGTTCGATGACGTCCTGGTTGGATAAAATGTAAGAAGTACAATCTTCCTCGCAATCAGGTAACGTGAAGTTTGATCTAGATAAAGTAGGAAATAGTGTTTGGACTTTTAGAATCTCCTCGTCTTTCCAAGTTCTTCGTCTTCTTCATCCTGAGTAATTTGTCTTCTTCCAGTTTTTCTCACATGGACTCACTTTGACATTTTACCGGGACTCTGTAGGAAAAGTTCTGGAAAATGTCCGGAGCAGCTGACTGAGACAGTTGTGTTCTCACGGCTCCAGAACATCTCAGGAAACCGTCCCGACTTCAGAGCCGGTCTGAAAACATCTTAAGACGCCGAGCATCATAAAAACACGTCTTCTGCTACTGTAAGGTCTTTCTCGGTAAAAGCTTCCACCGTTTGGCAGGCGATGTCCTAAATGAGATCTGACAGGGTCCTTCCCCGGCGCAGTGCATCAGGACGCTCTTTAATGGCTTCCAGTTTGCTGCTGGAGGTTGTCGGGTGATCTTCCAGAGTCCTGAACCCCCCCTGCCTGGGCTCGCGTGAAACCCACCCCATTTGGCCGGGGCTGTAAATATTTAATCCGCTGCACCTACATCTCTGACGAAGTGCTCCGAACGCGCTCTCAGAGACGGAGTGACACTTTGAATAAAACAAACAGGAAAACGGAGAAATTGCTCTTTGTGTTCTGAATTTAGAAACACACTGTTCAGGCTTTTTTTGTTTGCTTTTCCATCTTTTCTTTCTTCCTGTGAGCACTCGAAGGGCCAATTTACAAACAGTCGATTGCTCCTGTGCTGAGTCAAATAGATTTCAGCTCCGCGCTCGGGCACTTAGGTCGCCCATCTTCAGCTTTCACTGGATTTTCAAGACGGCCATTTGCCGCCCGCCATTTTGTGTCATCTCTGGCCGACGCAGAAACACTCAGAGTTATTGTTTCTGTTCTTGAGTCTCGGCAGGAAGTCAGAACCTAGTTGAGGTTCTACTGTCCATCTGAAGACATCGGTTCTATCGTCAGTCGTTCTGTTGCTAATCAACATTTTAAAGTTCTCTTACTTGTCGTTAAGGTCGTTGTGTCGTCCATTTAAAGTTGCCGATTATGGATTCTATTGTCTGTTTGAGTTCAACACTTAATTACTCATTGATGACTCCTGGTATAGAGAGCGTTATTGGTCAGTTTAACGGGTTGGTAGATCAATTCTCCATTAAAATCAATTGGTGGGGCAAGGCACTAACACAATAGGTGTCGACTTGGTGGAAATATGTGTTACTGGTGATTTGTATAAATAACTAAGATGAAATAACTGCATTAGTTTAACATTGAAAAGACATGAGGGGTTTGATTTCTCTGTTTTCATTCAAACTAACGTTCGCCAGTTGACAATTAATTTTATTTATGTATTTCTAAGGATTGTTTCTATTTTTTTTTTTAAACGGATAAGTTTAAAGCCAACCTGATTGTCACATTGATTCATCAGTAACAAACACCACCAGTGGAGGGCGCTCTCTCTGCGACACGTCACTCTTATCATTATGTCTTCGTAAAGCAGGATGATGGAAAATACTTAATATCACTTTAGTCCTCTTCAGCCACCCCCCCTCTCTCCCTCTCTCTCTCTCTCTCTCTACAGCTCTCCCCCTCAACTCTGCCTCGATCGCCCCCTCCCTCCCTCCCTCCCTCCCCCCCGCCTGCAGGTGCACATAAGAGTCCTCAGATGAGTGTGTTTGTTTCAAGACACGATTGAAAGATCCTCATCTGTAACCTATAGTTAGAAGGTTGGGGTGTGTGTCTGTGTGTGTATAGATGTGTTATGTTTAAGTTCCTCTCGGCAAAATGTGTGTTTATATAGTGTGTGTGCATGTGTGCGAGCGTGTGTGTGTGTGTGTTAGAATACAAGGCGAACCATTGAGCTGTTTTTGAAGTGAATTAACAAGTCAAATGAGTGCCGCATAGGTTACCACACACACTCAAACACACACTCGCTCACACACACACACACACACACACTTTCGCTCAAACACACACACGGTCCCACGCTTATCATCACAGCTTCTTTGTTAAGGAAGATGAGGCCAATTAAACTGATATCACTCTTGTTGTCGTTCACGCCTCCTCCCTCGCTTTCCCTCCCATCGCTCTACGTTTCATCCTTCTCCTCCTCTCTCCTTCCCTTCATCTCTTTCTTCACTTCACTCCCTTTTCCTTTCTCTCAAGCTTCACTTTTTTCTTCCATTTTCATCTCTTTGCACTGTTTCCTCCTCTTCCATCTTTCCACTGTTCTTCCTCCATCCGTCTTTCCTCTTTTCCCAAATCCTCTCTCTTCCCCACTTCACCGCTGCTCTGTCTCTCTTACTTTCTTCCTCCCTCTATTTGTTCTTCACCCCTTTTTAAATCCTTTCTTGTTGCTTATTTTGAAAATGGAGAGATGGAAGGAAATAGGGGAAAAGAGGGGAGGAGAATGAAATATAAAATTGGAAGTCAGACAACAGAGAGGTAGACACTGGCAGAGGACGGAAAAGAAGGGAGGGGTAAGAGGAAGGGAAAGAAAGAAGAAGATATGGAGAGTAAAAAAGAAATGAGGAAAAGAAAAAGGAGGTGAGGAGAAGTAGGAATCGAGAAATAAAGGTGAAAGAAGTGAGGATGGGAAGAGGTACCATACTGGGAATGATTGGGAGGAGTGGAGTTGTGAAGGAAGAGAAAAGGGGGATGACAGGGAGGGGAAAGTTTAAATAGTTTGTATATACTCTTTTACATCCTTTCCTTCATCCTCCCTTCTTTTATCACCCCTCCTTCTCTTCTGTCCTCATATCTCCTCCTTTGTCTCATAGTTGTCCTCCTCTCCTGCTCCTCTTTCTTTCCCACCTCTCTTCTCTTCCCTCCTCTCGTTTCAGTTCATCCCTCCATCCTCTTCCTTCTTCTCACCATTTCTCTCTCTCTCTCTCTCTCTCTCTCTCTCTCTCTCTCTCTCTCTCTCTCTCTCTCTCTCTCTCTCTCTCTCTCTCTCTCTCTCTCTCTCTCTCTCTCTCTCTCTCTCTCTCCGTCCTTCCACCTCTCGCTCTGTCTTTCCAAACTGTGTGATAAATGTCCATCTGTGATTGGCCGATGCCCCCCATCGCCGTGGCGCCCGCGAGGTCGTAAACAACAGCTCGTCTCCCCCGGCAACGTGGCGTCTCCATGGACGCGGGGCCGCTAAGGCGACGGACTCTGCGTGTGTGCGACATCCGAAGACTGCCAAGTGTGTGTGTCTGTGTGTGTCTGTGTGTGTGAAGGAGAGAGAGAGCTAATGGGCGATCATAAGTGAGCAAATGTTTTCTCTGGGTTCCACTAATGTTCAACAAACACACACATTTCTGTGCACACACACATCAGGTGTGTGTGTGTGTGTGTGTGTGTGTGTGTGTGTGTGTGTGTGTGTGTGTGTGTGTCATTAGTATGCCACAGTGAGCTGTGTCCATATGTCACTAAACACAACCATGTTTTATTTATCCTGGAGAGAGAGAAGGAGGCAAACGTTCACTGTCAAGAGTATAGAGCGAGGGAAGGAAGGAAGGATGGAGGGAGGGAGGGAGGGACTAAGTGAGAACTTGAGAGAGAAAGGTGAGAAGAGGCGAAGTGGGTAAGATGGAGGAGAGATGAAAATTAATAGAAGGAGGGATGAAGAAGGAGAGGAGGACAGGAAAGAGGTGACGAAGTTTAAAGAGGTGCAAAATGGTAGGTGATAGGTTTTAAAGGAAACGAAAGAAGGGAATAGAAGAGGAGGGAGGGGAGCAAGAGAGAGAAAGATGAAAGGGGAGAAGTTAAGAATCAAGAGAAGGGAGGAAGGAGAGAAAGAAGGAAGGGAAAGGAGAGAGAAGAGGAAGGAAAGGAGGAAAAGGGGGAGAGGTAGGAGAGCGAGAAAGTTTGGAGGTGCTAGGACTCAAAGAGAAAAACGGGGAGAATGAGCGAAGGAAGGGAGGAAAGGAAACGAAGGAAGAGAGATAAGGAGAAAGGTGAGGAAGGAGAAAAAGAGAGGAATTCAGGAAGGGAAAAGTTAGGGATGGAGGAGAGGAAGGAGAGAGAAGGAAGGAAGGAGGGAGGTATAAAGGCAACAAGGGGAAATAGGTAAAATAACAGTGTGAAGAGAAAGGGATGTCAGTAAAGAGGTAAAGAAAGATGGAAGGAGGAGGGAGAAAAATGTAAGGGATTAAGGGAAGAAAGAAGAGGAAGGATGGAGGGAACAACGGGTAAGAGAAAGAGAAAATGAGGAACGAAAAGAGGAAGTAAAGTACAAACAAGAGAGCGCAAAAAAGAGGTAGAAAGATAAATTGAGGAAGAAGGATGAGAAGAAAGGATAAAGAGAGAGAGGGAGAAAGAAGGGAGGAAAGAAAGAACTGTTTTAGGAATGAGGAGAAAACAGAGGAAAAGGAAGAACATAAAAGAGAGAAGGAAGGAAAGGAGGAGGAAGATGGAGGGACAGTTAGAGCACATGGAGAGAAGGAAGAAGGAGGGAAGAAAAGAAGGAGGGGAGGGAAAGAGGAGGGAGGGATGGACAGATGGAGGAGTAGGACCCCAGAGACGTGTCATTCATCACACCACCATGCAGTCTGCACTCGTTCACCCTCTCTCTCTCTCTTTCTCTGCAGATCTTCTTCTTCTCTCCTTCTTTACTAGAAAGACATATTTACTTCCTTTCCATCTACCACTCATTCATTCATTCATTTTCTTTTTCATCCCTCCATCCCTCTGTTACACTTCCAGTTTTTAAATTTGTCTCCTCCTTGCTCCATTTCTCATCTCTCCGTCCCTCAGCATCTCTCCCTCTCTTTTTCTCGCTGGCACTCGTTTTTAGGTTTCATCATCTCCTCTGGCGACATCCCTCCTTTTTCCTCTCTCCATTTTTCTCTCTCACTTTTTTGCTCCCTCCATTTTCACTTTCTGTTTCTGCAAAAAGGAAAAATATCTCCTCCTTTCTTTTTAATCTGTATAATCTTTCATATAATGTACGATGAAGGGATGAGAATGAGGGATGGAAAAGAGAGAGATGGACAGTAGCCAGGAAGAAGAGAGATGGGGGGGGTGGCAAGATAGGATGCATGAGAAAGGAGGGAAAGAGGGATGCAAGAGGATGGAAGGTCACATCGAGAGGAAATGAGGATGGGAGAGGAGGAGAGGAGATAAGAGAAGATGAAACCCGGCGTCAGGAGAGGAGACAACAAAGAAGGAGGCAAGGAGAGAAAAGTGGAAGAAAGGAAATTATGGAACGAGACCAATGACGGGTGAGAGAAGAAGACTCCTCTCTTCTTCTGTTCTCTTCCATCCTCTTTTCTTCTACTTCTCTTCCCTCTCTTCTTTGAGTTTAACAAACTGATCACCTGACCCCACAGTGATCTTCACTATAATACATACTATATTTTCTCAAACTTCTAAAACCTCTACTGAAATTGATGTAAGGGTGTAATTATAATTATTGTCAAATGTAAAGTCCAAAACACAATTAATGAAAATAAATTAAGTTTTGTTTCTCATTATCTGACATGTACGAGGTCTGAGAGTCGAAGCTGAGGGCAGAGAGCGCCCACAGAGCGTTCCCTGCTGCGGGAGAACGAGTGGAAGCGGAAGACGAGGAAGAAAGACTTGAGAGTGAGAAAGCAGAGGAAGAATAAACGGAAGAAGAGGACGTCTCTGTTACCGGTGTGTGACAGCAGGTTGGGGGACAGAAGGCCGGGGAGGCCCGGGTGCAGCAGCCTGGGGCTTTCCTGGATCCCTGCACCAGCACAACGCTTCGGAGGGCGGCCCGGACGAGAGCTGCAGGGGGAGAGAGAGAGAGGGAGGGAGAGAGGGGGGGGTGAGTTACTGTGACACAGAAACATCGATATCATGGCTGTTATCAGCAGCGTGTGTGTGTGTGTGTGTGTCTGTCAATCACAACCATAAACAAACGACTGACGACACTGTGAGTGACAGACGCTCCGATCAGACTCAGTTCAGCTACAGTTGAAAAAGCTCACTCTGCTCTGATTGGCCGGCTGGTCCACGCTTGTTGTGATTGGTCTACCACCTCCAGTGCAGATAGGAAACGTCGGCCTCCGCTCTCACTTCATCTGGGACGTTTTTTTATACCGTTTTCTTGTTTCCTCTAAAGTCGTACGTAAAGTTATTGAACACAATATGCTAATATTTACTATTATGGTCAAAGCTAGAGACTGAAGCTTCAAGTGTATTTTTTATTAAGCACATATTTAATCTCCTGTCACCTCTGAGATTTATTCCACAAGAAAAAGAACGACCTTGAGTGCTCAACGCATCGTTTACGCTTAAATAACGTCCTGAGACAAGCTGCGTATTATTTGAACGTGAATTTTAATGATTAATAAAGACACATTCCACCAGAATGTTATTCCTGGCAGAGTGAAGAGGGTGAACAGCAGCTTTTAGAATAATATTTATAATTTCCTAAAAGAAAGTTTCCAAGAAATGATTAAAGTGAAAATATCAGAACATTCAGGGGAAAAATAGTGAAGACAAATAATAAATCCAATAATTTTCAATCAGGAAATGAAAACAATTCTTTTTTTCTTTTCTTTTTTTGAGAATCTGTTTAAAATATAAAATGAGGAACAAACGAGGTTTGACCGCAGCTGAACACTGATGTAAAACAGCTTCGCTCACAAACAGGACGAGCACGAGAAAACATGTTGTACACGTGCAAGCCAGTCAAACACACACACACACACACACACACACACACACACACACCTCCTCGTTCATGTCGCACACATGCACACATGTATTATGCATGTGCACGTAGGCATAAATAAACACACTCAATCCCGAGAATACAGTAACCGCACATGTGCAACAAAACATAAAGGAAGAGCGCACACACACACACACACACACACACACACACACACACACACACACACACACACACACACACACACACACACACACACACACACACACACACACACACACACACACACACACACACACACACACACACACACACACACAGGAGGTGTGCATGCAGGCCAACTCTCTGCAGGGTGGCTCGGTAACAGATGGCCGTCCAAAGTCATTTACACCTAGAGAGAGAGGGGGGGGGGGGGGGGGGGGACTTCACCACAGTGTCACCACGTCAGAGGAGAACAGAACAGAAGATTGATAAAACATTTTTTTGGTGCAGATCCAGGTTTTTTTTTTGGTTAACACTTTTTTTTTTATTGTGAAAAGGAAATTTGGCAATATTTTGACTGTTTTTTCAGAAAATATTGTTTCGATTTTACTGTGACAAACAGATTCGTGACGTAGAGTTCGATGAGTTTGTAAAATTTAACTCACCACTTCCTTTTCTCTTGTTTTCTATTATAGGACATTTATTTTAATGAGCCGAGCTAGCTACATTTAAAATTTGAATTTAAAATTGAAGGCATAAAGTTGATGGTTGCTTGGTGTTAAGATCTGAGTGAAATTTACATTTAAAAAATAGTATTTTGATGCTATTTGTCCAAACTGCAAATGTTCAGTTCTAGAATGAAATGTTCAACAGGTAAAGCAACAGTAACTTAGTGGGCGGGGCCTTAAGAAGGGCCTGTTACTAACTAATAATAATATCCAATATTCAGCTTTTCCCTTTTCAGTTCTTTCATATGTGAAGAAGAAGAAGGGTTTTTTCTGGAATACCTCAGTGACGTGGTATCGTGTGTCTGTAATCAAGTTATCAAATGTATCTGATTATGTTTATCTAATTATAATCCAAAACAAAATCCAAATTTATGCATCAGATAGGAAAGAGTCCAAACTACTGATTTTAGCAGTTATTTAAAATCATTCAAATGCTCTAACAAGCACTAGATTTGTTATCATTTATTTGTAAATAATAATTATCGGCAATATTGTGGTTTAAGTTTCCTCCAAAGTATTGATGGATAGAATAGAAGAGAATAGATTTGGTCTTTTCAGGATCTTGTGTGTCAGATCCCACTGGGAGGGACAGAGGGAGGACGAACGTGTGTTAAAAAAAATAGATGTGGAGGAAAAGCGTCTGAAGATGTTTCTGGGTGTGATTCTGTACGTGAGAAAAACACACACACACACACACACACACACACAGACAGACAGACACACACAGACATTGAGTGAGAGAGAGAGAGAGGGCGAACGAGAGAGGCAGAGGAGCATGAAGAAATTAAAACATGAACTTTCACTTTTCCTCTGAACTCTGCTTCACCTCTCCCTCTCTTTCTCCCTCCATCACACACACACACGCACCATTACAATAAACACACTGTCCTCTCTCTTTTCTTTATACACACACAGACACACACACACACACAGGTGTTTGCATTCAAACCTTAAAGCCTTTCCATCAACAAGCCTCCGCTACTTTCATCCCCCACATACACACAATGGATACAAGTTACAGTACCAGGTGTGCGTGTGTGTGTTTGTTCATCTGCATCCACCCGTACATAAACAACACAAATGTGTGAGTGTGTGTCCACGTGAATCCATGCCATGTGCGTTGGTGTGTGTGTAAAGGACACATGATATCACCTTCTCATTAGCCTTACAGTTCTTTGTTCAGAGTAATGACTGCAGTGTGTTTGAGAGTGTGTGTGTGAGTGTGTGTGTGTGTGTGTGTGTGTGTGTGTGTGTGTGTCCCGTAGGTTTGCCATATGTTGGGCATTAATCCTCGTCAACGGTCCACTCTCTCTTTACTGCACCGAGCACAGGAACAAAGAGCAGGTCACACACACATATATGTCATACACACACACAGACACACACACACACACACACACACACACACACAATGACCTACATTCATTTGTTAACCCTTCACCTTGACTACATTCAGACCCTTAAATAGAAACAAATCCATTCATCGTCCTCCGGCTCATTTCTTCACCTGAACACTTCACTTCTACGTGAATCACTGTAGAAGAGGCAAAGCGTTGACCTTTGACCCTCTGGCCTTTTGATTGTTGTTCCAGTGGCCGACACTTCTCACACAAGCACATTAACAGGAGACACTACTGCGAGAGCTACACAACTCACTTCTGCTGTGACTTTGTTCCCCGTTGTGTGGCGTTTGCATTTGTGTTGCAGCTTCTACATTCGTATTTTTAATTAATATGCTTGTGTGCGACGTCTCGGCCACCGTAGGTTCTAGTGCTGTCACTTTTTCCCGCCAAAAAATAAAGTTTGGACGAATTTAACACGACACGCAACTGGTTCAAATGTAAACGAACATCTGAGGAGCAGGTTTATTGTCGTTAAAAAGTTAAATCTTTCGGTTTCTTGTCGCAAAAACGTTCTTAGATGCCAAAACAGAGTGAGCCAGCTAGCCAATCAGAGCAGACCGGGTTTTATCAGGGAGGGAGGGGGAGTCTTAAAGAGACAGGAGTGTTTGAGACAGAGGCTGATAAGAGGAGCTGCAGCGATGGACAGCATGGTGTGTGTTGTCTGATTGAAGGCCCGAGGAGTGAACACGGTGTAGATATAGAATCAGTAGATTTCCCTTCAGGATGTGTCACTGAGGAAAACAGCGTGTTGATGTTTGTTTACTGTAATCATAATGATGTCTCCCGATTAAAGAGGAAATTATTTATCGTTGTTAATTAAAATGAGACTCGGCGGCTTTGAGATGTTTGCTGATGAAGCGCTTTTTCCTTTTTGATGACCTTCTAATTGGGTAGGAACAAAAAATGTAAATGAAAGAGGCTGCGAGCAGAAAACATGATGCTGACATTTCACACACACACACACACACACAGACACACACTCCGATCTGATGAGCCACCTTGAAGTAAGTCTTCCCACTTTGACACTCGCCTGTCGTCCCAAATGGCCGTTTCTATGGCGACAGAGCCTTGATCAATACTCCGTCATTGGCGCTGATGGCCGGTCAGGGTCGGTCACACACACACACACACACAGACACACAGACACACACACACACACACACACACAAACAGACACACAAACAGGCATGGCGGTGAATAAGCACGGACTTGCTCACACATTTGACAGATTGATTTAGCTCAGAACGTGTACCGGTGACACACACCCATACATACACACATACATACACACACACACACACACACACACACACACAAACACACAGACACACAGTAGTTTATCAAGGCCCGATGCGGTCAATACGTGGAGTAGAGCGAGGGGTCAACCCTCTTTGGGTAAAATCTTTCATCTTCCTCTCCCTCTTGTCTTCTATCTCTCCATCAATCCGCTGATCCATCTCTCCTCAGTGTTTCTTCTTCTTCTTCTTCTTCTTCTTCTTCTTCCCTCCTCTGTCTTTTAATGTTTCACCTCAATCATCTGGATATTGATAATTCGTTTTCAATTCATTTGGTTCCTTTTCCTTTTTTTACCCGAAAAGAGTGTGTAAGCATTGACTTTTACGTTTCTTTACTTCTATACATTATAGGTGATTTACTTCTTTAACCCTCAGTTTATTTACTTCTATAGTTATGCATATTTTGTATACTTGTATGTGTTGTTGGGATATATATATTCAATTTGCACTTTAAGATGTATGATTAATGTGTTTAAGATCTTTGGTTTGTCTTGTTTTTGTATATGATTTCATTTTATTACTTTATAATGTGATGAGTGACAGATTAAAGGTTCATCAGAAGTCTCTGATCGTCACTCTAGACAGTTATGTCGCGGTTTTAGCTATTCTATATTTTACTGCATTGATGTAAACATAAAGCTAATAAAATACTAATAAAAACTAATTTGAATGATAACTAATTTTAAAAAGGCCGTCTCTTTCTCTACGTGTCTCCTTCGCCTTTGAATATATTTATTTAATTCTCCTCGTTTCCACTTGAGTCACTTTTAATATTTTCAAAAACATACCCCTCCATTTTCTGCTCCAGCGCCACTTGTCTTTTTTATCTATTGCTCCATTAATCTGCCCATCCCTCCATCTCTTTTGTCTCCCTCCTCCTCTCCCCCTCTCCTCCTCCGTCCTCCCCCAACCTGAGGTCAAATGATGATGTAAAAAAAAGAAGAAGAAAAAAATCACCCTATCGATTACTCGCTCTTTCTTTCATCTTTTCGTTTCTCTTTCCTTCTCTCTCTCTCTCTCTCTGGCGGAGGAGAGGTCGAGGACTTCTTCACCTCCACCTCACTCTGTCTGTTTTCTGTCTCCTCTCATCTGTCGGCCGTCATAAATCGTGTCAGAGTCGTACATCCTCTCTCGATGTGTGTGTGTGTGTGTGTGTTTGTGTGTGTGTGTGTCTTTACTCTTTGTTTGTAGCAGAACAATCTATTCTTTTTAAAGAGACACCAGAGAAATGGGATATATGTCTGTCCACACACACACATACACACACAAACACACACAGACACACACACAGCGTCATAATCATGGACACTCATGGATTCACAGAGCGAACGGGAGAAGAGAAAGAGAGTGAGACAGATAGATAGATAGCAAGGAAAGAGAGAGAGAGAGAGAGATTGATGTTTACTCCTCTGGGCTTCCGTCTCTTTGATTGGACAGATGAATGACTTCATTGTGTGTGTCTGTGTGTGTGTGTGTGTTTGTGTGTGCTCATCTCTCCCTCTTTTTTCTGTCTCTCTGTATATCAGAGGACGGAGAGAAGACGAGGAAGTAAAGAAAGGAGAGAGAGAGAGACAGATGTAGAGAGAGCTTTGCCAATAATAAGTATTGATTGATAAGAGAAGTAGAGCGAGAATAATAAGGGAGGAAAAAAAAAATCACCTTAAAACACAGAACGGAGGGAAACAGGAAAAACTCCATTGATTAACTGACGGCACTTCTCTCCTCCGTCCATCCCTTGCTTTCTCTCCTCCCTCCATTTAGCTGTTGCCTCTCTTCTTCTCTCGCTCGCCGAGTGAAGTTACTGTTCATCTTTCTACGCCCTGACTTCCATCTATCTATCACTCACCTATCCATCCCTTTATCCATCCATCCGGTTATCTCTTTATTCTCCCACCCATCCCTTCTTTCATACATCCATCAACTGTATGAATCTATCCGCGTATTCCTCATCCATCCTTCCATCCATCTTCATATCCATGAATCTATTTATCTTTCTACATTCTATCTATCCCTCTCTTTATATCTCTCTCTTTCTTTCTTTCCTTCTTTCTTTCAGCTCCTCTCTCTCTCTCCAGAGGAACAGGTGTGCACTGGGACAAGAGACAAAAACACTCCTGCATTTTTAACCAGCACCTATTAAATATTAAACACCACACACACACACACACACTCACAGCGACACACAATCGCTGACGAGACAAGTTATACAGGTCGATGGACTAACGTGTGTCTGCCTGTCTGCGTGAGTGTGTGTGTGTGTGCGTGTGTGTGTGTGTGTGTGTGTGTGTGTGTGTGTGTGTGTGTGTGTGATGGCTTTAAGATTCATTACCTTACTTCCTAGGCATGTGGGCACACACACACACACACACACACACACACACACACACACACACAGGGGCAAGGATAATTCATACAAGCATACAAGGTTCTCTCACATGTTACCATTTAAGAGGTAAAACTATAACAGACTCCATGTTTTCTCTCCCTCTCTCTCTCTCTCTCTCTCTCTCGGTCAGTCTCCCTCCTCCTCTCCCTCCCTCCATCTCTCCCTCTGTCTCTTTGAAGTGCTCCATAACAAACTATAACAACAGGAAGTTTTCAATGCGCCACATTGAGAAGGAATGTCCCATATGGTATGAGAGCGGGGGAGGGATGGGGGAGGGAGCGAACCACGGAGAAAGGGAGGATTAGATAGGTGGATAGACGGATGGATAGATAGATAGATAGATACAAAGATAGATAGATTGATAGATAGATAAAAAGATAGATAGATAGGTAGATAGATAGGTAGAGGCTGATGATGCTTTCTTCTGGCTCCGCCCCCTATATGTGAACACAATTTTTAGCCAAAATACAAACAGGAAAAATTGCTTATAAGGAATGTCTAGGCCCGTTGTCATACAAATGTAGTGTAACTGACTTCGTAGCTTCTATTGTCACAAGATTCGAAAATCAAACGCTAGCTCACCAACTGTAGGATGGAATATCGTGAAACTGTCGGAAAGTCGCGACAAGTTCAGGATCATTTTTGCTCAACGTTAGATTTACGCAAACGTAAACAGGACAAAGTTGAAGTTGAAATGTTGGACACTTCTCATTTTCAAACCTGTGAAAATGGCGTCGGAGAAAAGAGCAAATGTTGCGATCGTTTTTTCCGACAACGCACGGCGGCCATGTTTGATTTGAGTTCTTTGTGTGTCACGTCTCAGATTTTTGGTCTTTTACTCTGGAGGAAAATGTGACGAGGAGCGAAATGGCAGCGAAGGAGGGATGAAGGTAATGAGGAGGGACGTGAGACACAAGAGCGAGGGAGGGACGGGTAGGGGGGGAAGAGAGGAGAGGAGGAGAGGAGTGTGGGAGGCGAGAAAAACAGAGAGGAAGGAGAAAGGGAGAGTAGTTAAGAGAAAGAAAAGACTTGGCCCTAACCTTCATCCGATCAATTTCACCGCCCTCTTCTCCACCCGCCCCCCCCGCCATCCCTCCATCTTTTCTCAACTGTAGTTAATTTTCTGCACCTCCGACTCCTCATCCCTCAGCTCCGTCCATCCCCCTCTCTCTCTTCCTTCTTTTACCTGTCCTTACCTCCCTCCCACTTTCTATCAATCTCTTTCTCCCCCTCTCCATCTCTCTCTCTCTCTCTCTCGCTCTCTGCAGTTAAGTCAGTGTAATGTAAATGATGTGCCATCGATCGCCCCTGACAGTGCAAGGACGCTCACCTCTTCTCCTCCTCCTCTTCTTCTTCATCGTCCTGTCATCTCTCTCTCTCGCTCTCTTCACACCCCCCATCTCTCTCTTCACACCCCCCTCACTCTCTCATTCTCTCACTCCTCGGCCGCTCTTCCCTCCATCTAACATCTTTTTCTCTCTCTCTCTCTCTTACTTTCTGCCCATGTCTCTCTCCCTCGCTCGCCCGCTTCCTCCCACGCCTGTCATCTTTCATCTCTCCCTCTCCCTTCATTTTACTCTCTCTCTCCTTTACCGGCCATCATTTATGTCTCTCTCTTCCTCCTCCATTGTTCTTTCACAGCATCTGCTCTCTCTTTCTACCTCTACCATCTTTTATCTCCGTCTCTTTTCATTTCTCCTCTTGTCTTTCCGTCTCTTCCCCTCTGTTTGCCGTCTCAGGTCTCTGCCGTCCATCTTTCACCGGCTAGTCGCGTTTAAAGGATTCAAGCGAACACAAAACCTGAAACGTTAACTTACATCCAGGACGTTTTTATGACACGTACTTCCTGTCGTCATCACCTACGTGGGCTGCGTCAACCTGCACTTGACTCTGATTGGTTTGTAGCATCAGCACCTTCAGGTACTACAGTACTCCACAGTACTACAGTACTCCACACTAGTTCAAAAGCACCAAAGGGCCGTCCTCATGGTTCAAACATTATATCGCACCTGATGTTTACGTTCAGACTAAACTGAAAGTCTGAAGGTCTGAACCAAACAAGCTGAGAAAGTGACCTAGTTGTGGACGAGCTAAATGGCCCATTTAGGATTAATTAATTAAAAGTAACTCTAAAAACCCAAGTAGCCGAATATGAGTCAATTTCAAAAATGTATTTATTATTTATCTCTTATTTTGTTCGACTGACATTTAAAAAAGCATAAATAAATATTTTCAGTGAGTGTCGGAGAAAAACGTCACATCTGAGAAACTGAGACCAGTGAGTATTTGACATCTCTACTTTCATTGTTTGATTATTTTTTTTATAATTATATAATAAATTTTCTGTTGAATGACAAATCAATCAATCAACTAATCAATCAATATTTGTTGTTGTTATTAATAAACTGACATTTGCTTCTACTTCCTCTATAAGCTCGCCTCTTCCACTCGTTTTCATCCTCCTCCCGTTCTCCCACCTCATGGTTTCCTTCGTCCTCTGTCCCTCCTCTCTCTCTCCATCCTCTTGTCACCGCGTGTCCTCCTTAGTTCCTCCCTCCTTCCTCCCTTTCTCCTTCATCCTACTCCCTTGTTCCTCTCTTCGTATCCAAACAGAGGACACAGACAATCCAATAAACGCTCTCAACAGCTGGTGTGTGTGTGTGTGTGTGTGTGTGTGTGTGTGTGTGTGTGTGTGTGTGTGTGTGTGTGTGTGTGTGTGTGTGTGTGTGTGTGTGTGTGTGTGTGTGTGTGTGTGTGTGTGTGTGTGTGTGTGTGTGTGTGTGTGTGTGTGTGTGTGTGTGTGTGTCAGCAAAGTGTGGAGTCAGCAGAAAACGAGGATGACACCCTCAGTGCCGGACAGGAATGTCACAGAAAAAAAACAGAGGAGAAAAAAAGACATGAAGAAATAAAGAAAGAGAGAGAGAGAGAGGGTGCAAAGAGAGAGAAGGAAGACAGATGGGAGAGATCGAGTGAGGAAGGACATGAGGAGAGAGAGAGAGAGAGAGGGAGAGAGAGAGAGAGAGAGAGAGAGAGAGGAAAGAAGAAGAAGAAAACTCCGGGGACTTAGAATGACACATGCGGTATTACTCACCGTCCTCATACATCAAACACACACACACACACACACACACTCACTTCTTGTTGTGCAGAAACACAAGGACATGTAAAGACGATACAGCTCTGGCTCTTCATCCTGACATTAAAACCAACTTTGTTTTTCAACCTAAAAATATTAAACTTCAGAGGAAACGAAAGCGACCTCAGAAATATAAGAAAATATCGTTCGTTGCGGCTTTGACACCATCGTCCTAACCTCGGACGACATCTAGCATCTCACAATTACTCAGTTTAGGGCAATCACTATGTTACTGACGATTAAAAAAATCTCGGTCTAAGTCGGCATGTTCCCCTCCTGGCCACAGGGGGGCAGTAGCACACAGTTAGGGGTTTTTTTCGAAAGGAAGACGTCCGACTGTTTTTCTTCCAATTTTCAGCGTGAAACGTTTAGTGCGAACAAAAACCTGTTTGACACGTAAACTGGGTTTTTCAAATTCAGCCGCACATGGTATAAATCCAACCACACACGCACATCCACACACACACACACACACATACACACACACACACACAGACACACACATCGAGTGAGAAGCTAAGCCTGGATCCAACAATAAGTCCAGTTTTATGACTAGTGTATAACACCAACAGCTGAATCAATATTAGTTTACACTGGGTCACAGTGGACAGACACACACACACACGCACACACACACATACACACAGTGTTCTTTCCTTTCATAAACACACAATCTCCCAGAATATATTATTATTGCAGATTCACACACACACAGACACACACACAGATTAGCTTTTATTCTATTACACCCTCGTGGTAGGTCGACTTGGCCATGTAAGGCAACACACACACACAGACAGACGCACATAGTTAACAAAGTTAGCCATTACAGAAGTGATAACAGTAATGTAATAAAAACACACACACACACTGAGCAGGTTATTATAAAAAATGATAAACATTCAAAGAGTTGTAAAGTTTTACAGTGATGAACTAACATATCAACTTTATTAACGGCCGACTGTCGTCGTTCTCAGGACGCCGCTCCGATTTTAACGCTCCCATTTAAACCATTTTAATTCCCCCCCGTTTTCCCTCTTTTACAACAGCTGATACAGAGTCAGAAGCATTAAACTGCTTTATGGTGACAAAGTGACTTTAAGTGCAGAGTTTCAGAGTTGGACGTCTTTCAGCAGCGGGGACGCCGGAGGAGGGAGGGGGACGGGGGGGGGGAAATCAATAGTTTCTATTCATAATCACAGGAAGATGACGGCTTATCTGCAGAACTGAAACAGGCGGAGCTATTTAGAGGATCTGCTGTGCTGGGAAAAAAGTTCAGGGTTTAATTTTAAAGGTTTAAACTCATTTAAAGGTCGAACTATCTGAAACTATTGTTAAAACGAGGTCTGTGACTTTGTTTGAGGATGTTTACGTCCAACACGAGATGAGTGAGACAGAGGATAAACAACTGTACGTTAAAACAGACCTAGACTCCCGGGAGTGGAAAGTGAAGCCGATGTGGGAGTGCCTGAAACCCTGTATTCTCTGTAATGACCAGCAGAGGGCGACTCCAAAATCAAATTCTCAATACCGCCGCCCCACTTCTGAGCAGACTGACTCCAAATGACGTCAAAATGGCAGCACCTGTATCCAAGATATCATCCATCTTTCATTCCATTGTGTGTTATTTGATTTAAATAATTTCTATTCATGTTTAATTTGAATTATCTGGTTACATTTCTTGATCGTTAATAAGAAACACTGTGAATCCCTTCTACGGTGGCCTGTAGGCGACACAGCCAGAGAGAGGGAGAAGTCATCTGGTTAATTAGAGAGAAGAAGTGTCCAGTGAGGAGGTGATATATCACCGCTCTAACTACTGGAACAATAAAACTGCTTTGTCATTTGATTTGGTTTGTTCTTGGCACGAGGACAGGAGCTTTTCATGCGTCGGACTGTTGGTTAAATATTCATCCGGTGTTGTTGTTGGTGAGGGGCCGGGGCAGGGAGGTGTTGGGGGGGGTGGAGCTTGGCTTCAAAAATGAAAGTAACGCCACAAAACAGCAGCTGGTGAAGCAATTATTGATCGGCGCTTATTGATCGGCGTCCTGCAGCCGGGATATCACGGCCCCACTGATCAATCGCTTCATTTAAAGAAGAATTTATGACTCTACTTTCTCCGCGGGGCAAATACATGGTTTTAATAGAACGTGGACGTGGACGTGTCGGAGGAGTTAATAAGGCCGTCAGTCGTGTTTGATTACAAGCTGTGGTTTTACGAGGCTGTTAACTCTGTTATCAGTCAATGGGACGAAGGAGGAGACGGAGGTTTGACATATTACTGTTGTTGTTGGGTCACGTTGCCATTTCAAAGTACAGCGTCCACTCTGTTTGTGTCCGTCCGTCTTCATCTGTCGTTAAATCACCGTCTGAGCTTCTTCTCGTTTGACGTCATTTCGTTACGACACATTTTTTAACAAAAATCCAACGTCTGATAACGTGAGCGCCCCCTTCAGGTAAATCAATACTACCGAATAAACAGGAAGCGTAACGTTGTCATGGAGTCAATTGCTAAACTGCGTTATTTATTTAGTTTAGTCTATTTTAGTTTATATTTTGGCAAAATATGGAAAAGCTGAATTAGCTGTTTGTCGCTTGTGTTTGAATTTAAACTATAAAATACAAACAACTGTCACTTATTAAAACTAAGAAACTTAGTTGAGTTTCTAAAACAACTAAATATAAAGGACTTATATATATATATATATATATAAATATATATAAAACCCCCAAAACAGTCATATGCTAATATACATATATATAAGTCCATATCTATATACACCGATATATGTGATGGGGATTTTTGTCTCTTTTTCTAAGATTAAAATAAAGACTTATTTCCAGGGGAGGTTGCAAGAAATTATCAGGAAATCATCATGAACATTTAAAAATCTAATTTAATATAGTATTACCGAGTAAAGCACTGGCTCTGAAGAAGGATACAGTAAAATATAAAATTATAATTTCATTAATCAGGAGATAGGGGAAGGATAATCTGACTAATGTAAAAAAGCATCGGAACGTTTCCACCTGTGTGAGAAAAGCCCGTTTTCCTGTTGTCGACTGTTAAAGTCATAACGAGAAGATGAACAGATCCTCTCCACAAAGACCTGGAGTCAAACGTGAGTCAAAGAGAAGCTGCTCGTTCTCCGGCTCCACTCACACCGAATAAATTAATTCACACTGACGCAACGCTTCATTTTCAGGGGCCACCCAAGAACATTATGCTCCAAAACACAATCTATTTAATACAAAATGACACCGTTCCTGCCATCAGGGGATTTCAGCAGGTCTCCGAACCACCAGCGTTGTCATTTTGAATTAAAGGACACAAGGTGAGCCGGAGCACGGGGGTGAGAGGAAATGAAAATGTGAGCGCGGTGTGTGTCGACTATTACTCTGTCGGTTATGAGCTTAACAGTTTCTCTGTTCTCAGACGTCAAGTGTGATGGTGGTGATACGAGTTTTTAACTGAACACGACCTCGGCGAATAAAACACAAATATTCCACAAGTTAGTAAAACAACGACGATGATTGATTGTATTTGTGTTTTTCCAGTTTCACGTACGTCACATGTTAGAAACCTCGTTAATGCGTCCACTCTGTGCAGGTCTGTCGTGAAAAAAGCTAATTTATAGAACTTTTCAAAAGCTAAGTTTACAATTTTTCAAAGAACAAGTTTAAAAACGCTGTGAACACAAAGAAAAAACACAACAGCACAAGAAGCGGCAGAGATTCGGCTCTGACGGCGTCATTTGCTGCACAAAACAGGAAAATGATCAGTCGCCACATGTGATTAACAGAAGGTTAACGCTGACTCCATTAAAAGCCCAGATCTGAGGCTGACTCAGCAGAATCCAGGGACTCCTCCACAACGACGGCTCCTAACGAGGCAGTTTATTAAAAAACAACGTTGGGTTTGTGAGGCTCGAGTCTGTGAAACGTAACCAGGCCATTCTTTATTATTTTTTTAACGGGCCGTCTGCTTCCAGGAAAGGGAATGACTGTCGGTGGCACTGAGAGATGATGTGTCACTGATATTTCCTGGAAACACCGGTGAACTCAGCCGCTCGTGTTCAGTCGAGGGGCCGAGACACAAACCAACATGGACGAGCTAATTCATGTGCAGATCAGAAAAGACGGACGGATCGAAAGATGAAGAGACACGAGACAAATGAAAGACAAGGAGAAAGAAAAACATGAATTCTTTGTCTTTTAACACAGGGGGAATAACAAGCTCATGATTGTGGCTCAGCAGTGTAACTAAGTCCTTTACATACGGGCAAGTAACTCAAGTACTTTTCTATCCATGTCCCATCTGCTAACATGGAGGAGGCTCAGTCTATGACCACCAGGGGGCAACACTTTCATATATTCTCTATATTCAAAATTTTGCTTTAAGTATTAAAATCCTCACATACTAATATTTGACTTTTACTCACAGTAATAGATTACTTTCACTCTTGTATTACGTCTTTTATTCAAGTTAAACATCTGAATTCTTCTTCTTCCTCTTCTTCCTCTGCAGAGTCTATGGAACTAAAAAGAAAATATGTCAAACTGGCACCGAGACGAATGAAATGATGTCAGTGTTTTAATAACGTCAACAAAGGGACAAGTCACTGACACTGAGGCCTGAAGCCGTAATGAAGAAGATGATGATGATGATTATGATGATGTATTTCTATGATTTCACCACAGGGAAGCTGCAGGTTTGATTGGCTCTGATCGGCGTGACTCAACCTTCCAGGAAAGGAGACGAGGGCTTTGGACAAACAGTGAATCACATCAGTCACTGAGAATAACTGGGTTCACTCGCTGTGTCAGATCGGACACATTCTGGTGTCTTTCAGATCCTGGATCAGCTGAGACCTTACAGACAAAACTCAGAGGATCAGAAACGAGATCAAGGCAATAATGATTTGATTAAGTCGTTAATTTTTTATTAAAGTCTATTTCTAGCATCAGTAGCTTGGCGGACGAGGTTATGTTTTCACCCCGTTCTGTTTGTTTGTGAACAGGATTACACGAAAAGTTCTTAAAGGATTTCCACGAAACTTTGATAAAAAGAACGAAACTCGGACAAAAGACGACTCGTTAAAGTTTGGAGCAGACGCAAAATTGTTTTTTCACTTTCATGAGACATTTATGTTTGTTTCTCAGAAAATAATACATAGACCTTCATTAAAAAAAAGTCAGACATATTAAGAGGACTGATATTTATGAGTGTTTGTAATTTGGTGCAGATCCAAATAAAAATCTGCATCTAGTGCTTTTAAACGTGGTTTTCACGAGGGGACTCTTGAGCCTAATTAATATTGTTTACCACCCAGTCTTACCTAGAACTCAAAAACACATGTGTACAGTTGCATTACATCGTCAGTAACATACATGAAAACATCATGTTGAAGTTCAAAGATGAAGAATCCTCTTTGACTCTTCATCGTTTCCTTTTAAAGAAGTTGCTTGTGACCTTGGTTTAAAATCATTTCCACTCATTTATTCTTATTATTTTTATTTAGAATCTATTTAGGAAAGAAAGTTATTGGTTGATGATTATTATGGCTGGAAATACAGTATGTGGTCTATAGGAGAGGGAGTGCAGAGGAATGTGGCAGTGGCTTTTGTAGGTCACCCCAAACAAAGCATAAGGGAGTGAACCACACACACCCCCACACACACACTCACACACACACACACACATACACACACACACACTCACACACTACAGGCTGGCAGAGCTTCTGAACCCCCACAACTAATCTACAACCATCCCGTAAGGAAACAACACACTAATGAAACACACTCTCACACAGGTGCACAGTCGCGCTCCTTCTCACTTTTACTTACACACACAAACACACACACACACTGAGGACGAGATCAAGAAGGAGTTCACATGAACAGGGAGGCCTGTGGTATTTGTTGGCCTCAAGTGGGTCACACACTCATATACACACACACACACACACTCACACACACTCACACACACTCACACACACTCACACACTCACACACACGACAAATAATCATGCAGCTTTCATCAAGGCAGGAAATGCTCCATGTGTTAGAGTTAAGTAGTTCACACAGACACAGACACACAACCAGACACAGACACACACATCACAGACACACACACACACTCCTGTTATTTTGACATACCGAAACATTAGCAAGAAAAACAAGCCTCCGAGCTCCAAGAACTACAAACATGGTGGAGATTTTACAAATCCTGAAAGAATCCAAACAACAACAATGGAAAGATTTGTCTCTCACACAAACGAGAGATAGAGCATGAAGAAAGAAGGGATGAGGAGAGGTAGTGAGGGAAGAGAGGAAAGGAAGAAAGAGGACAACTCAGGGGAAATAGTTAGGAAGCAAGAAGGTTGGAATAAGAAAAGGAAAGATGGAAGGAAGGCAAAATAAAAATAATCAAAAAGGAAGGAGAGAGCAGAGGATGATGGGAAGTAAAGAGAGAGAAAAAGTGAAAACAGAGGTGGGGGGGAGACAAGGGTGAATGAAATGATCTTGCAGAGAAGAAGAAAAGAAGAAGACAGAGATGTTTGACAGGCAAGAGAAATGGAGTGAGGGAGGAGAGAAAGAGGAGCAGTGGGAGGGAGTGATTAATGAACCAGGGAGGAGGAGAAAGAGAAGGAGAGATAGATATTGTGTCTGTCCCTCTATTGTGGAGAACCAGGAGGAGAGAGAGAGAGAGAGAGAGAGAGTGAAAGAAAAAAATAATGAAAGAAAGAAAGAAATAAAGAAAGAAAGAAAGTACATGAGGAAAAAGTGAAAGGTAGAACAAGAGAAAAATAATTAAAGCATAAACAAACGAGAAATAAATTAGAGAAATAAATAAAAAAAATAGAAAGAAGATGAGAAGGAAAGAAAGAAAGAAAGAAAGAAAGAAAGAAAGAAGGAAAGAAATTCCTTGCACTCAGACTCAGTCGCAGTCATAAATCTCTTCTTCCTCTCGCTGAGGTCAAAGGTCACAGTGGAGATAACATCACTGTCGTCTGTGTTCGATAAAGCTTCGGCTGATTTGTCCTAAAAAAGAAAATGTTGTGAGTACGAAACCAAGCTGTAGGAAAACCACACCCTGAGAGTGATTCAACGATAACTCTGCTGTGTTTTCTTAGTTTTCTGAAGTCGTTTCCTTCGGTTTCCCAGTCGTGACTTCTAAAAACACTGGACCTCCGACGGGAGTTCCTGATTGGATGACTGGATGTCGGCCTCACAGGA
Source organism: Platichthys flesus (assembly GCF_949316205.1). Classification (NCBI taxonomy): domain Eukaryota; kingdom Metazoa; phylum Chordata; class Actinopteri; order Pleuronectiformes; family Pleuronectidae; genus Platichthys; species Platichthys flesus. Next base: position 13,161,537 of record NC_084968.1, read on the forward strand.
GGCAGCTAATATTTGAGCTTTGTTTGTGTTGGGTGATATTTAGAGTGGGAGCAAAAACAAGGTTGAGGATAACCAAACTAAAATTAAAAACCTTACTGACTTAAATTAAAAAGTCCTGCTGGGTTGGAGGGACTATATCAGGAGTCTCCTCCATGTTCTTAAACTGGACACAGCACATTTAGCCCAACACTATGACCCGGGCTGAAGGAAATACCCTGGAGGAAATAGATGTCGCTCTATTTCAGGGCCTCACGTTGTAAATAGATTTCCAACCCATTTCCAGGGAAAACGCTGTGTCTATTAAATATTGAATATAAGTATTGATTCATAACCTGAAAATGCCGCTGTCCCACCTGACAGCAACAATAACAACAGGACAACAGTTTTATGGGTACCAGCGTCTTTGTCCATTTTAGCTGAGTGAGTTGACTTTTTTGGGAGAACGACACTTTTTTAAACGTCTCATGTCTCAGCTCATTGAAATCGGAGTTCCTCAGGGCTCCTGCTTAAGACACTTCATCTTGTGTAAAGTTTAATTCGAAATGCATCAAATTGTCCGACTGCAAAGAAAACAATGAAATAAGATCAAATAACAAAAAGTATCCACCCGGCTGAATGTCCGACTATCTGTCTGCCCGTCTGTCTGTCCATCTATCTGTCCACCAGTGTATGTGTAGCCGTATTGTTGATGTTAACACAACCTCAGACAGACTAATAATGGAGCAGCTGGAGCATGAAATCACATAGAAAGACAGGGAGAGAGAGAGAGAGAGAGAGAGTGAGAGAGAGAGAGAGAGGGAGAGCGATAGAAAAAAGATGAGAAGACAGATATGGGGACACAGAATGAGACCGATAAAGAAAGAGGGGGATGAAATAGACAGACGTGATGATGTACAAGTACAGAAAGAACTGAAGACAGAGAAAAAAGAGGAATAAAAAGGAGTGAGAGGTTGGGGGTTTATGGCATGGGTGAGAGAATGACACAGGGTCACTATGAGAGAGAGAGAGGGCGAGCGTGATAAAGAGAAAGAAGTGGGGGAGGGCGAGACACAGAGAGAAAGAAACAGACACCAAATTCATTGTTTTCATTGTCTAATTCGAACCACAGAAAGGGAGAGGATGGAGGGATGGGGGAGTGGAGGAGGGCGGAAGGCGGGGAGGAAGAGAGAGAGAGAAATGAGGAGGAACATGAGACGAGTTGAGAGATTCACACACATTCCTGCTTCGGTTCGAAAAGTGAGAGACTGAAAGTGAAACGAACCGAGCGGAGAAGTTCTGAATCCCCACTGTGACTTTCTAAACTCCCCCCTCACGGTGTTATAACTCAATTAAAGCCACATTAAGGTTCTTAGCATCTCAAAAATCGTGTAACCAGCTTATCTGACTGGATTCAGTGTCACTCCCAATCAAATCTGCCTCTATAGGACGAAGTGAAAAACCTCAGTGTCAGGTTGCTTAGGGAGTGGTTCGGACCAATGACAGACTTGAATATGCAGCTAGTTTGCAGCAGTAACAACGTTTTATAGAAATTATTTATATTTATCTTGCATCCTTGGTTTTTTTTCATCCATCTCCAGGAGTTCTTCTGTAGGAAATGGTGAAAATGCCCTAAAATGCAATGTTACGTTAAGTGAAAAAAAGAATCCTGGATCCGCACCAGAATTTAATGGACTCTTCCCTGACCCAAACAAAAACCTTCAATAAACTTCCGTGGTAATCTGTCTTGTAGTTTTTGCATAATCTTGTTCATAAACAAACAAACCAACCAAAATGCTTCAGAAGGGATTTAAAACGTTGACCTTTTAACGGTCGATACATTAGAGATCAATCTTAATCTTAATCTGAGGGATCGTAACCGATGTAAACCGAATTCTTCCACATCCTTGAGTTTACTCATCAGTGCATCTCCACTCTACACCGGGTCGTCTCTGAGTTTCCATCTCTTTCCTCCCTTTCTGATATTCATAATCCTGTAAAGGGAAACTTGACTGACAGGTGGTTGTCTCTCATGGAACACAGCTGGCGACCGAGCAGCAGGTTCCAGGCTGGTGTCCGGCCCGTTTCCTGATGACCACTGTGTACTCTGCTGCCTCAGTCCCAGGCTGGGGCTAAATTTACTCAGTGTGGGTTACATGCTGGAAAGAAGGTTAAGAGCTCCTGATATAGGCTGCGTAAACACTCACAGACTTTATTTCTGCTCCGGGTGCACTGACTCTTTTTAAGAATGGTTTGCTGCTCTATTTATCCAGGGAAATGTTTCATGAGCATGTTTACGCTCATTTTTAACGACTTCCTGTTGCACATTCTCACACTCCCACTCAGCCACAGAGCTACGCTGCCCACAGCACCGCGAGCTGGGGGGTCAACGCCTCGTACCGCGGCACGTCGGGGGTGTTTATTAGGAAATGAGAGGAAGTTTGTCTCGATCTGGATGTCCTGGTCTGGTTTCTTATCAATGGCCTGATCCAACTGGCAGAACAGTCATTCTCCAAACTGCAGCTGAACCTCACTCGTATCCATGTGAAGGAGTTCGTTCCAATGATGAACAGCTTCCTGTGGTTTATTCTGTTTAGAGCACAACAAAAAATATGAGTTTAAAAAGCTCAAAATTATTTAAAAACAAAAGGGTTTAGCCAAAGCAAGTAAGAAACGCCTGTTTTTATGACACATAGTGACACACCTGTTACTAATGTCCACGCTGCTCTGTATGAAGATATCACAGAAACGACTGTAGCCAAGGTCTATGCTAAGCTATATCGCCGCTACAACCATAGCAGTAGCTAGCTGTGAGTTACAGAATAAATGTTTCGCCAATTATTAATATTTGCTTCTAAGATAACGAGATGTCAAACCTCCCTTGATGAGTCCTGGAGTGTCTAACTTTGAACTGCTCAGAGAAGTATTCCATGGTTTAACTTTAATTTAGAATAACTGTTATCTGAGCAATAACAAATATGAATTATATGAAACATAACACAGATTTCTACTGGAAAATCTGAATCTATTGACAAAATCCAAAACATTTAACTACAATAAACAAAAAGTAGAGATGTGAAGACTAGTCAGGACGACAGGGTAGTGACATAAAGGTGAGAACTGAAAGATAAAGTCGTATAATTTAAGTGGAAGCAAAACAAAATATAAATATTACATTCAGAGTCTGGGTGCACTGTCCCGACCAGACACACACTTCTCTCTCACACAGTAGTTGTTGCTTACATAGACGTTCTCTCTGTCCTGTAAACTGCAATAAGCCCAAACACACACACACAGACACACCGTAAATCTCACCATAATACGCCCTCCGAGTGTACGAGTGTGTGTGTGTGTGTGTGTTTTATAGGTGTTGTAAATTTGGCTGCCGGCGTTGTTTTTATCAGCATATTCGCAAGCTGTTTAGCCAACGGTGCAGATGTCACTGTTACGACCACACACACACACACACAAACACACACACAGCAAGCAAAGCAACACACGCATTAAAGACGCTGCAGAGAGAAACATGTACACACAAACACACACAGGGCATTTGACACTGTTTATACAGTGTGGTATGTGTGTATAATCCCATCTAAATTCACCTGTGAGTGTGTGTGTCTGTGTGTGTGTGTGTGTGTGTGTGTGGGTCACACACGTGCAAGCCGACTCACCACTTGGATCTGCCTGCGTAAGCCTGTACAATTTTGTGTGTGTTTTTAAACATATGCGTGTTTGGTGCGCACGCATGCAAGTGTGTGAAGGTCAGCACAAGAGTACGTGTGTGTGTGTGTGTGTGTATGTGTGTCTCTGTGTGTGTGTGAGTGAGTTTTATTTGATTAATGCTGAGAACCGTGGAGTGTTTAGAAAGAGGTCGCGACCTTTCAGCTTCCATTCAATCAGACACGGGGAGAGAGAGAGAGAGAGAGAGAGAGAGAGAGAGCCTCTGTCCTCTTTTTTTTCTAACCTTGCTTTCTCTTCTGGCTTTTTCTTGCCCCTTGAGAATCTGATAAGCCTTAGTCAGCACACAGACACACACACACACACACACAAACACACATTCCAGATGCTAATGAACCGAGCTCCTTATTTACCTGAGACGCAGCGACCACACGTGAAAGTGTCTGAACACCAGCTTTTCGTTTTGTTATGAACTCTTCGTCCGACAGCGTTCCTGCTCCTCAACGTGATGATGCTCGACTGATCCTCGAGACTAAATTATTTATTTTTCGATTTAAGGCTCCATCCACACGACTACGTTTTAGTTTGAAAATGCTTTGACGCGTCTGGAGAACACACAACTCCAGAGTTTTAGAGGAGCTAAAAACGGGGAAGTTTGTAAATGCAGCTGTTTCGGTCTGGAGAGGTGGAAACAGTTTTGATGAGGCCTAAGATGCTGATTATTATTTTCTGTGGAGTTCGGTTAATTGTTTGGCTTCACACTCGTGGATCTGTGACTCTTACACAACCCACAGGACGGATGGAGTCAGGTTTCCAGGTGTGACACCAGGTCGGACTCCAGGTAGAAACTCCTTCACAGATGTTACAGCAGATTATCTCTCCTGGTTTCGGTTTTGAACGCCCGTCACATGTTCTTCTCGTGTGCCGTGTTAGCTCTCCCTCCGTCCCACATCCCCGTGTATTGTCTTTTTCTGAGTCAACACTTTCACCCCCCCACCCCTTCCTTTTCTCCCATGTCATCTCTTTCCCTTCCTCCTCCGTCGCTCCCCCTCTATCAGTTAATTTGCTCTCTATCTCTCTCTCCTGTCTTTGAACCTCTCTTTTAGCCCCTGCGGCCCCAGCCAATTACACACTGTTTGTCCACCCGTTTTCAATAAAACACTGCCTCCCTCCCTCCCTCCCTCCCTCCATTCCTTCCCCTCCTTTTCTTCCTATTTTCCTCCCTCTCTCTCTCTCTCCACCTCCGTCCACCCCCAACTGCCTCCGTCCACTCCCGTCTTCCCTCTCCTCCACCTTCGCCCTCCCTTCCTTCTCTTTTTTCATTTTTAATTAACTTCTTTTGTAACTTGGACGCCCCCCCCCCCCCTTCCTCCTTCAACATGCCTCTTGCACTCCCACACTCACGCTTGTGTTCCTCATAAGCACACACACACACACACACACACACACATGCACTTTGACTGTGTATGTGTGTGTGAGAGAGTCAGTGCATGCAAACACACATGTAAACGCAGAGTTAAACATGCTATTTACATATCAATTACTGGCAGACACCGAATCAATGATTAATGGTTGCTCAGATTAGCGCCAGGCCGGCTAATTTAACCGCTATCTGCTGGTGTTTAACTGCCGTGTCCGACCAGTTCAACATTTCATACATTAACTGAGATTTGAAGGGTTTCTTACTCTGTCTAGGTAAAGTGATTTTTATGACTCTCGGTCTTTGAATCAAAGGCTTTGTTTGTATTAGCACCGCTCCTAGCTTAAATGCTATCTCCCGGGAAGATTTTATACATTAAAACAAACCCTACCGGAGATTTTCTGGGTTGCGAGAAGCAGAGAAAGAAGAAGAAGAAGATTTTATACATTGGATTAAGTTTTATATAAAATGAGGTCAGTGAATTTATCAATTTAAATTGATAGATTGTGGTTGTTTGACTCAACATTTAGCCTGTTAGCTTAACTACTAACTGTGTTGAAGTGAGATATGTCTGCAATATTAAATATTCTCCACCTTTTTAACTCTAACATCATTATGTTTGATATTTTACTGGATAAAATTAGTAATCTAACTAATTTGAATATTTTGTATTAGTTCGATTGATTTATTGTCGCTCTGGCTACGTGCTGAGCCTGCTAGCTCTGATCTGCTGATAAACAACATAGCACACATGGTCTGTTAGCTTAAAAGAGTTAGTTAGCTTTTCCAAAAGGAAGCAATATTAAAATGTTACCAACTAAAATTTGAATTAACTCAACAATTTAAGATTTTATCATCAATTAGAACTATTAATATCTTTTACCTGTTAAATTGGGGTTGACACCGAGCCCGTTAGCGTAAACGCTAACCGTGAGAATTCCCTTTTCTGAATGAATTCAAGATTTAGAATCAGATTCATATATATATATATATACATTTACTTTAAGTGAACAGATATTAAAAAAGCACACGTCCAGGTTAATAAATGAAAAACAGTCTCGTCCCAGTGAAAATCATTAAAAGTGGTCAAACTGGACCATTTGGCTTTTAAACACATCTACTAAACGAGAAGCTCGTATAAAGTGTCCGCCATCGTAATTAAGAGCCAGTTAACGAACGAACAGTGTGTCGGTCTCTGTGTGTAACAGCTCTTTATTTCACTGGGCTTTCATGTTACAGTATGTGGTTTTATTGGTTTGACTGGGCTTTTATGTCATGTTGCACTATGTGGTTTTACTGGCTTTAAGCTGCAGTTTATTTCACTTCATTATAATCCTGCAGCCCGTTCTTCACATGTTCTTCACATGTAGTCAGACAGAAGGACACGTTTCCTCCGTGCTCGATGGCTCAAACTTTCCACTGAGGACATAGTTATACACCATGTTGTGCTCTTAACTTAGAACTGGTGATGATCTGGAGGAAGAGAAGAGTCGTGCATGGGGCTAAACTGTAAACCATAACCTGCTTTTAATCATTTCATCATTTCATCTCATTATTTCTTGTATATTCTTGTATTTTTAAAGCACACCTGCAGGGTTTTACCTGACTATTAATCTTAAATGAAGGATAATCAGAATTAACAAGATCAAGCGAATTACCACTACCCGAAAACTATTTTTAATATGTTGCACGTAGAAGTGAAATATTTAGGATGAACGGATTCTTGCCGGGATTCTCGTCCCTGTAGCTTCTTGTGTGTGACTTTGACGAGGAGCTGAACGAGGCTCCCTCCATCCATCCTCACGTCTCTCTTCATACCTGTCCCTCCCTCTCTCTCTCTCTCTCTCTCTCTCTCTTAGAAAAAGGTGGAGCGTGATGATTTATCGGTGACACCAATACGTCAAAAATAGAAAAGGGAGGAAAGAAGAGGGTGAGGTGAGGAGAGAAAAAACTTAATAAATTAGAACGAGTGAGACAGAAAAACAAAACAAAAGACGAGAGGATGTTATGCAAACTAAGACCAAACTACAACAGTTGCGTTGACACGAGCACGGACACACACACACACACACATACACAAACACGTCGAGTTTTTGTTGTGTTGTTTTTTGACAGCGAAGCATGTATTGTTACATTGTTTCCTTTGAGTAGAAAATTACAGTGGACTGGGATCGCTTCAATGACAAGCTATGGAAAAGACAGCATGTATGCCTGCACACAGACACACACACACACACACACACACACAACATGCTGCTACTGAATGACAAGCTCATAGCAGCAAAACCAGTGTTTTCACAGATTCACATCAGGAACTCTCGCCCTGTCGTGAAGCTGCAAACCGACGACACAGTAAAGACATTTAACGGTTTAAAAACTGACCATAAATCCTGTTTTATGATAATCGTCAGTCCGGTGTTTTTAAAGGTGCACTATGGGAAACAATTCAGCCTCTTTAAAGAGGACGGCCTCTTGTTGGGGACTAATGTCTCCCGAGAAGTTTTTGCCGCAGCAGGACGGTGTTTATGGGATTAAAGCAGAAATCCCATAAACACCGTCAAAGGAAGATGTCGACCAGAGTGTGACTCACTGTGTTTGTTCGTGTCTAAATGAATGATGGAGCTCACATCTTACATTGGATTCACAAAAGGCCTTTGACAATAATGATCTTTATTTAAACAAATCATTATACGTGATTTCAGCTCAACTGGCTGGTTAATTTTCATTAACAATTCTAACAATCTTAAAACATATTTTTTAGTTTTAAATTAAGTTGTGAAACCTGTAAAACTGTTTTTGTATCCACTGGTGACAAATAGAAGCTCTTAAAGTCTCTGGATTTAATACAAATTGTGTATTTACACTAAAACTTCACTTTCGTTTTGCTTCATCGGTTCGTGTGCAAACAAAAGAAGAAACAACAGAAGTTTGGGAAGTTGGAAGCTCTAACATGTGCTTTCTCACACACAGACACACACACAGACACACACAAACACACACACACTCCCACGGCAGTACAATGATGAGAAGCTCTTCCTCCATAAACGTCTCAGTCAGTTTAACCACTGTTATTATTCTAATCATGATGACATGTTTTTAAATGGATTATTATACGTTTTCATTAATAACACGCTGTCTGGGAAGGATTTTGACGCGCGGGGTGGCGGTGATGGACACACACTCTGCATGTGCACACACACAAAACTTAAAAAACACACACACAGACACACACAAAACACCACATATGTGCATACAAAAAAAGCATGGAAACTAATAAGAAAATAATGAGAAACATTTGGTTTTAAGATTTTAAGAGAAAACAACTCACACACACACACACACACACACACAACAAACACACACACACACACTTACATCCTCCTGACATCTTTTACTCCACTAATTACAAATTACACAAAATTAAAGTTTTTGTTAATAACACGCTGTCTGGTGTTTCAGACAGTTTCTGGAAGAGGACCACACACACATGCACACAAACAAACACACACACACGCACACATGCACGCTCTTGTCATGTTTTTAATTGATTTCAGCTATAATTATTTTGTAATAACACTGACACACACGCACTCTCTCATCCGGACGTTGTGGCGTTGTAAAAACTGGATGATAATTATGTTTTTTATTCTCTTGTTTTTATTAATAACATGTTGTCTGTAGGCAAACACACACACACACACACACACACACACACACACAGACACACACACGTCACCTGTCATCCCCCCGCTGCCCTCTCTTTACCCTCTCTCAGCTCCTCCTCTCCGTCCTCTTTTCATCTCCTTCCTCGCCTCTGACCTCCTCCTCCTCTTCTCTCTCTCTGTCTCTCTTTGATATTGCAGTTTGCTGATGCCGCTCGCTCTTAACTGTAAATCTGTCGCTCACTTCTCTTTTTTTCTCTCACACACTCACACAGACGCACACAGACACACACACACACACACACACACACCTCTGACAAGCTGTCACAATAAATAGATAGATAAGACCAGGTGGAGGAAGAGAAGGGAGGAGAGAGAGGGAGTGCTAAATCACTGGAAGATTGAATGAGGGAACGATAGGAGGGAAGGAGGGAGGGAGGGAGGGAGGGAGGGCAGAGGAGAGGAGGAGGGGATGAGCAGTGAATGAGAGAGGATGTACAGATTAACTGAAGGATAGAATAAGAGTGAAGAAGAGGAGGAGGAAAGGAAAAGAAGACTGTTGGAGAGGAAGCGAAAGAAAGGAAGAGAGGTGTGGAAACAAGGGATGAGATAAACAAGGAGAGGAAAAAGGAAAAAGAGGTGGAGAGGTGGACAAAAACTGGAATAGAGGTAGAGAAAGTAGGGTAAGAAGAAAGATAGTTGGAGAAGGAGAGAGGAAGAAGGAGACGAAAGAGTTTAATAATTGTGCAGAAAAAAAGTTTAAAAAGGAGGTGCAAGTATAAAAAGAAAGAGGAGAGGAGGAGGAGATGAAATAAAGGATGAGGCGGAAAAGAGATATGAAGGAGGGAGGAGGAGGGATGGAGAGATTACCTGGAGAACGAGAGGAAAAGCTGTTGTGACACTCCCTAATGTGATTTCTAAGCCAATCTGCTAAGTGCACCTGAGAGACTCTGTGTGTGTGTGTGAGTGTGTGTGTGTGTGTATGTGTGTGTGTATGTGTGTGTTCACAGGCATCAAATAATCTAGTTGCAGACAACACCCTCTCTCCCTCCGTCACTCGGAGACAATAAACCACAAACACATCCCGAAAACAAACAGTTTACTTTCTATCTATCTATCTATCTATCTATCTATCTATCTATCTATCTATCTCTATCTATGTATCTATCTATCTATCTCTCTCTCTATCTATCTATGGAAATGGTTTAAAATGTACATCCCCTCCAATTCCCCCTCTCTCTCTCTCTCTCTCCGTCAGTGTCAGTGTCAGTGTCTCTCGCCCCTCCTTTACAGGACCTCACTCTCTCTCAAAAAGTTGGAGACTGAAGCAGCCTTTGTGAAACACTATCTGTTTCCCAACAACACACACCACACACACACACACACGATGACCTGCCTCTCCCCTCTTGCTATTTTGTTCAGCTCACACACACACACTCACACACACACACTTGGGGAGAGGATCAGTTCTTCTCTGTGGTGACAGAGGGTCATATTTCTTGCTTTGATCTTCACCTCTATCTCTCCCTCTCTCTCTCTGTTTTCATCCGGAAAAAAACAGAGAGAGAGAGAGAGCGAGTGAATGAGAGAGAGAGAAGTGATGCATGAAGCCGTCTCTCTCTCTCTCTCTCCCTCTCTCTCCCCCTCAGGTTGCTGGATAATAAAAACGCAGGACGAGAGGAGCGTCTCACTTTACACTGAGACGTGTTAATCTACGATGTGGATATAAACCTCTCTTATTGTACTCAAACGTTAACACTCGTCTTCTGACCCGAGTTATGATATTTTTTATGAATTTATCCAGAGGTTCTGTAAGTGAGAACACAAATGTCTGAGTCAGTTGCTCTGGATATTTTCTGGAACTCTTCCTGCAGCCCCCCTGGTCACATGTCAGAGTGAGTCCATGTGAGAGAACAGAGGGACAATGTGTGGAAGCTTCCCAGGGAGCGAGGGGACGTGTTGATGAGGCTTCTAACACGAGGCGGACATGGAACTGGAAGAAGACAAATATCTCAGGATGAAGAAGACGAGCAGAACACGTTGAAGACGAAGAGCTTGTGAAGACGAGGAGGTTCCAGAGCTTTCTGGTGATGAGGGCCGGTGTGGATGAGCAGTAAACAACAACACTGATCTTTCCTTACGTCATGTCCTGCTCCTGCCGCTTCTTCAGATGTGAAACATGACACTTTCCATGTGAGACCATGTGTGAAAGTTGTGTTACCTCCACCGAGGACGATACGCTTTCACCTGTGTCTGTTTGTGTTTTTATTTGTCAGAAGAAAACAGATTTTCCACTACAATTTAATAGCTGCATGCTGATTAATTGACTAATTGATTAATTGGTTAATGAGCTAACTGAATAATTCCTACATTTTCACACAGAAACTGTAAAACTCCATGAAGGAGACTCGTCCATCTCAACACAACTTCACCTCTGTGTTTCTGCTACAGACTGAAACCTGATCAGCGTGATTGATTAACTGTGCTTAGATGGCACCTGATTGGTTGTCGCCCGCCCACACACACACACACACACACACACAGACACACACACACACACCGTCACAATGCAGCGAGGTGACCTGAGCTCCCTGACCGGCCAGAGCTTTAACCTTTATCAATTAACCAACAGCACAAAGCGGAGCTGAAACCAGACACACACACACACACACACATGCACTTACACACACACACACGCATCAGAGAGACAGAAATATCAACACACACACATCCAGGCGTTTATGAACAGCACCGCAGACTGTTACACAGAGATGGAAACTGAGCCGGTGTGACTTGATAGCTCACACACACACACAGGGACAGACACACACAACCTCACACAGACAGACATACCTCAGCCAGAAGGCAAAACAAGTGACCGTGTGTGTGTGTGTGTGTGTGTGTGTGTGTGTGGGCTCCAACAGCCTGTCGTGATAAGGAGAGCCGAGAATAACACTCCGACATCAGCAACCCTCCCTCCTGTCGCTCACTATCGATTGCCTCACACGCGCACAGACACACACACACACAAACAGACACACACACACAATGAGGTGACAGGGAGGAGGAACAACTTCTGCTGCCTGTTTGTTAAACATAATCACAAACACTTTATTCTGAATATTCTCAGTGAATCTGAAGTCGTCACCTCGGATGAAGAAAATAACCGATTCAACATTTCCCCCCCCCCCCGACCTCTGCAGGAGAAAAGTTGTGTGACGACAGACGACCTCTGCACTTAAAGGTCTGACGTCATCTCCTCCAAATAAGTCTCACTTTATTTTCCATCTACAGCAGGAAGTGTGGGAAACTTTCACTTTCTCCAGCGAACGTTATTCCTCTTTTTTTATTTTTATTTTGTTAAAGGGATGAATGATCATTAAGAAAACGACTTCAAGAGCAGTTTGAATTAAATTAAGTGTAAGTGTTTAACACACACACACACACACACACACACACACACACACACACACACACACACACACACACACACACACACACACACACACACACACACACACACACACACACACACACACACACACACACACACCAAGATGAAGGATGCAGTCACTTTCTGTCTTTCTTAAATTTTTTCCTTTCTTTTTCCCAGGGAATCATGTGGAGAGAAAGAGCAGGCGGGCGAGTGAGCATTAGTGAGAGTGAGTGTGAGGCGGGCGAGCGAGGCATTAGAGGAATGTCAATATGATTGGAGAGAGAGAGGAGTGTGTGTTCGCTGTGCGTTCAACAACAATAGCTCTCCAGCCGTGTTGTTCCGCGAGCATTCACCGTTCACATGATCCATTATCACCCCTGACATGTACCGCTGAGTGTGTGTGTGTGTGTGTGTGTGTGTGCAGAGGAGAAACAGATATGGGTGAGAGGCGGAGGGTGAGATAAAGGAAGAAAGTGTGAGTGGGTGATAAAAAGAGTCAAGAATAATGAAAGACAAAGAAGAGAGAGAAGAGATGGACGCAAACAAATAAAGACTGTGCGTGTGTGTGTGTGCGCGTGTGTGTGTGTCACTCCCCAACTCCTCTGCAACACGATACGTTAATAATTAGCCGATACTGAACAACTTTCACCTAAAAGTGTCAGTGTCGTCGTTGCATGAAAACTTTTCCCCCCCGACTTCTCTTCCTTCCCTCAGCCGGGCTGCATTCACAGGGACGACAAAAATCTATAAGTTATAACCGACAAGAAACGACACAATCCATCGTGTCACCGTCTTTTTATTGTGTCAGGGTTTATATTCAGGTCGCTGCTGATTGGACGACACCTCTGACACACCCACCAAACGAGGCAAACATGTTGTTCAATAAGGAAACTGAAGCAAAATGGTGCAAAGCGTTCATAAAGTTTTTAAGTTACTTTACTTTTTTTACTGTTGCTGCTTTTATCTGCAACCAATTATTTTGCGATTTAACGCAGCCCCCTGCACTTCCTGCTTCATGTGGCTCCGCCCACAGAGTCTTCAACAGGAAGTGGTCTCACCTGAGTCCCTGTGGACAAAGAGCCACATGGTGGACGAGGCCTCGACCTTCAGCACCGAGCGTTTGTCCCGTTCGTTGGTTTAAACATCAGAGGAATCAGATTTCAGTCCGTGGGGTTTAGTTCAACGTTTCACTGAAGGTTAATTTTTTACTTTATTGGCAGTTTTTGAGGTTTTAAGTTTTGTAGTTTGTTTACTCATTCAACCGGAGGTGGATTCATGTAATGAACACGGAGCCGAAAACTGTGAGTTTAAAGTGGATTACAACAGTTTTTCAACATTAATATAAAATACTGTTAAATGTTCAGGTAAATTAAGAGTTTATGTAATTTATTTAACAGTAGTTATCCCTCAACATTGTACTGACGAATATAGAAGAATGTTCCTTTGTAAAGTTTGTAAAAGTTTCGTTAGCAAAAGCTTTGGAAAATAGCCATGCTAATTTTCCGCTTGTTTTTCAGGCTGCAGTCGTTACCAGTGGTTTACCGTCTAAACAACCGCTCTCTTCTTCTCCTACTGTCCACCGGGGGCGCCGGAACAGGGAAGGTAAAATGGGGGGAGTCACCTGGGGCCCCGAGCTGAGCGGGGCCCCTGAGACCGGCAATTTTGTGACGTTTGATCAAACACTTGTAAATGTGTTTGTGTGATGGAGTTTTGCACTTAACTTCTTAACTATTAATTGTGTAATCTGCCATTTTTTTTACTTTGCCTACTTTTGATAATAGAAGAATAATTTGAAAATCAAAATGATGTGGTTTGACATACGAGTGATATTATGCTATCATCTGAACTGTGATGAAATTCTGCATTAATTCTCAAAGCAGTTTTAATTCAGAGTCTGAGGTTCTTCTCATTGATTCAGTAAAACTCCTGAAAAACTGAAACCAATCGTGAGTGAGGGAGTTTTTAAAAGTGGTTTTTCAGTTTTTTTGTCGCATTTGCTTGATTTAAAGTTCAGCTATATTAAATCTAGAAATGTTCAGATATTACTGGATTCATTTGATTTTGAAAGACAGTTCTCAGGCAACTTTTGTTTTCACACATGCAGCATCTTTTTATATTCTATGTTTTCAAACAGGATTTATGGACATTAATTTAAAATAGACATCGGACATGAGGCATCCCGAGAACATGTAAATCACACAATCAAAAATTGCGTGCACGATGTTTATATTCAGATTGGACTGACGAATGGAAAATATTAGAATTTGACGCAAACAATAATTAAATTGTTTCTCTCTCTGGCAGAATTACAAATGAGCTGACATGAAAATTAGATGGGTTTGGAAAATGTTTGTTTAGATCAAGAAGTGCAGCCTCCAACATGCAGGTATTTTAAAAGTGACATATTTATAATCTCTGATCTGAACATCAACATCGAACTGTCTCATTTGAAAATGGTGCAGACTTGCATGGGGTCACTGAGAACCTTTAATTTGAAAGTTTGAAGTCAAATTAACAGTGTGAAAGAGCAGGTGACAGGAAGTCGCACACGTACAGTTAAACGTGCTGTAAAACAACTGTTTACACACTTACACACACACACAGCAGTGGTTATGAGTGTGATCATCTTTCTCATAAGAAAGAGTCAACAGAAGCTGCAGGTTGTTTTCTGTCAGTTTGTACTTTACACAAAAGATGGAATCAGCCGGGAACGGAACAGGAAGTCACGTTAAAGAATAAAACTGAATCCCCAAAATATCAGCAGCCAAAACATGAAACTGAACGATGAGACACACGAGCCGCGGATTTAAGTAAAGTTATAACCACAAAAACCAGAGGGAAAACCATTAGTTGGACAAACGTTTAAATAGTAGTAGCTTTTTTAAGTTTTAGAAAAACATCCAGTAAATTTAAAATCACCTAAATCTGCACAAATGCACCTGAAGAGTTTGAGATGATGGTTAGACAGAGGAAATGTTTTCTAAATGTTTCAAAATATTAAATATATGTTTTGGAAATGAAGCCTTGTTATCAACTCTGAGTGTTTTATTAATATCCTGCAGAATGAAGTCACTTGAATCTTTACACCTGAACACCCAGGACAGTGTGAGAGCTGCAGGATTCACAGAAGAGACGGAGCCTCAGATTCAGAGGACGCCTCGACTAAACCTAAATCTTATAGAAATGTAATAGAAATTGACATTTTGGACATTTCCTGAAAGATAAAGTCACTAAAAACTCCACGACAGGTGTTGGAGACTCATTAGTTAAAGTGGAGCCGCAGATTCAGAGGAAAACTTCACTTACGTTCCAGAAATATTGGAGATTTATGAAACAAATTTTATGGAAATTAAGCCTTAATAACATCTTTGTACGTTTTAGAGATACCCTCCAAAATAAAGTCACTTATATCTGAACAGAAACAATACAGATTCTGAGGGAAAATATTTAAATTAGTGACATTTTTGGCTCCTGGATTTTTAAAACAAATATCTTGCTAAATTAAAGGATTTCAAGTGGATCTGCAGACACAGATCCAGAGAAAACTTCAGCTGGAGTTAGAGAAATGTTAAATAAATGTTATATGGCTGAAGATTCGGTTAAAAACGCTCCGTACAATAAAAAAGAAACCATGCAAAATAAAATCCCTAAAAACTCCTC
This sequence comes from Platichthys flesus, assembly GCF_949316205.1. NCBI lineage: Eukaryota > Metazoa > Chordata > Actinopteri > Pleuronectiformes > Pleuronectidae > Platichthys > Platichthys flesus. Next base: position 13,177,372 of record NC_084968.1, read on the forward strand.
AAGCACAAGTGAATGAGACGCAGGAATTTCAGTAATAAAATGAGAAAACTTCATGTAAAGTCAGATTCATGTTAAGTCAATGAAGCCTCACTAGCAGCTCTGTCATTTTCACAAATATCCAGTAAAGTAAAGTCACTAAAGTCCGTAGAATCTGCAGAGCCGCCCCTGGAGGCTGCTCCCCAGTGCAGCTCCACTGGTGTAAACCTGCTAATCGATGGTGAGACCGGCGGACCACTGACCTGGCGCTGGTGCAGTCCTGGTACAGCGTCTCGAAGTCCCGCCTGGAGATGAGCTTGCAGCGGTTCACCCCGGGCTGGATGGCGCCGAGCCCCCGCAGGACGCGCACCTGCTCCACGGTGCACACCACCGGCGCGATGTCCAGGCGCTTGAGCTTGGTGTAGACGGTGTGCAGCCCCCCCACCAGGTGCTTCAGGAACAGGTCGAACACCTGCGGGAGGCAGATCAGCTCCTGGCCGTCCACGCCGAAGCTGGCCACCTTCACCCCGTGCACCTCCACCAGCTTGCACTCGCTGCACAGACCCGGGCCGGACGAGGTCGGCGCCAGGCCGGGGGAGCCGGGGGTCAGGCCGGCCGAGCTGAGCGAGCCGAGCCCGCTGAGGGGACCGGACACCAGCGGGGCCGAGCCGCCGTTTCCCAGGCCGGCCAAGGCGCCCCCTGCTCCGGGCAGGAAGGCGCTGAGCATGGTGCTGGTGAGCCGCGGGGACGGGGACAGCGGGTGGGAGTTGGCGAGCGGGCTGGAGGTGCCGCTGGAGGCCACCGAGCTGTGGAGCGCGTCGGGGGCCGAGCGGTAGAGCGCGACCGGAGTTTGGGTGCCCGAACTCGGCGTGAGCAGCGGAGGGGAGCCGGGGAGCGACATGGTGGTGGAGGCGCACTCTCCTCCTCTCTTCCTCTCACACTTTCTCCTCCTGCTCCTCGCTCCAGTTGGGGGGGGAAACAAAAAACACTTGTGCGTCTCTTTCTCCTCTTTTCTTCCACTTTTTCCTCCTCTTCTTCTTCTGTCGTCTTATTTCTCCTCCTCTTTCCCGTCACTCGCTCCTCTCTCCCTCCGCAGTGGGCGCTCGGTGCCGGTTGGTCGGTGCGCGGATCGCGGACTGTCCGGTCTGCGCGTAAAAGACACTGGATCCGACTCCAGGTCAGCCCCGAGCCCCGCCTCCGTCAGACTGACAGCCCGGAGAGCCAATCAGAGAGGCCCCCGTGCAGGACTGGAGGTGTGATTGGTGAGGAGGGAAGGTGTGTGTTTGTGTTTGTGTGTGTGTGTGTGTGTGTGTGTGTGTGTGTTTCTGTGTGTGTGCACGCGCATGTGTGTGTGTGATCTGCTGTTCCATAAACTTTCTCACGGAAGTTTTTATTTTTTTTTCTTCTTCTGCAGCTTTGTTTTTTCATCTCCTGCTTTGTGTAAGAGTGACTGCATGTGTGTGTATGCGTGCGTGTGTGTGTTTGTGCACGCGTTTGTGTGTCCAGTTGTGGCTCAAATGCGAGCTCTGGTGGTGAGACGGACGCATGCTCCTCCTGATGAGGGAAGGAGGGATGAGAGCACAGGTGGAGGAGAAGAACAGAGGGAAGGAGGGAGAGGAAGAAGAGGAAGAAATAAGGGAGTGAAGAAAATGAGAAAGGAAAGAAGGGAGGTATAGGATGGGTGGATGAAAGACAAAATGCAATTGGAAAGAGGGGGAGAACTATGGATGATACATGGATTAAAAAGAAGTTAGAAAAGAAAGATGGGAAGGAATGAGGGATGGATTGGATAAAAGCAGAAACAGTAGATGGATGGAAGGAAGGAAGGAAGGAAAGAGGGAAGGAAGGAAAGGAAACATTTTGGATAGAAGGATGAGGAAAGAAGGATGTAGGCTGAAGGAAGGAAAAGGATGAATGTTTTTAAAGAAGGGCAAATTGGAGATAAGGAAAAGAGGAGAAGAAACTAAATGAAGTGGTGATAATTATCATCATAAAAGAAGAAAAGAATGAAAAGAGAAAAAGACTCAGAGAGAATTTAGAGTGTGTGTGTGTGTGTCTGTGTGTCTCAGTGTGTGTGTGTGTGTGAGCAGCTAAATGGGATTGAGTGGTGTGGATTACACACAGACAGGGTTTTATAATCCCGTGTAATCTCATTACACCGAGAAACTCCAACTGAATGAAAAGAGAGAGAAACAGACAGAGAGGGAGAAAGAGGATGAGACGGTTTTTCATAAAATAAAGGATAAATTGAATCTGAACATCAGCTTCGCACAAACCAATCGTGAGGCTGCGTCTTCACAGTAAAAGATGGTGAAACCCGGGGCTTTTATTGTGAAGGTTGGTGTTGACCCTTACTGTGGAACCATGAACGAATGCTGGACGTGTTGATGCTTTATCCTGTAAATAAGACCCAGGTGAAGGAGGGATGAGGAGGTCATGGAGAAGAGGTGGGACATCAATGGAGAAAGACAAAGGTAAAGAAGGGAAGAGGTGGCGTGGAAACAGATTTTAAAAAAGGAGTGATTTTCCTCTCAGGACCAATAAAGATCAAGCTGGACTCGGGCTGGATGGAGGACGGGCGGACAGAGAGAGATGAGGTCTCAGTGGAGGTGAATGTCCCTCAGCGGGGTTATAATGACCCATGTGAACTTGGACTGGAGTTGGACTTCGGGGCGTTGAGAGCGAGGAGGAGAGGAAGAGGAGTAAACGTGTCGAGATGGAGGAGGTGAGAGGAGGTGACAAGAGAGTGAGAGGACGAAAGTGGAAAAACGTGTCTGCAAAACGCTTCTGGACCCCTGAGAGACGGACTGAGGACGAGACGTGTGTTGTACATGAAAGACCATTTTACTTTCTATTGTCCTCAGTGCATTAAATGACTGGGCACCTGGCTCCTCCTGTCTCGATCCGTGCAGTGCTAGGACCCAACGTGAGCCAATCAGAGAGCTGCTATGGAGAAGAGGACGGGGTCTGAATCCTCCTTTTGTCTGATTGTCCTCTGCTCGCTGCAGTTCATAATGTGTCCGTCCCTTCTGCGGAGACACAACACACATTGTGTCGTCTCTGTTTATCACACTTGTCTTCTGAAGCCCGACTGAGCGACGGCAGGGAGGTGAGATAATGTCATTTATCAGCGGAGAGAAACTCCCAGGGCGGCTGCAGGAAGTACAGCGTCCCCCTGACAGTGATGTATGTTCCAGGAAAGTTACCTGGATTTTAAATGATAAGATTAAAGTTTTACAGTGCAGCGATTGGGGATTGTTGAAGAAACAGATGAGGAATTGTTTTTCTTTGTGTTTTTTTTATACCTTGCGTATCACACATGTTCTGGTTTTACCGAAATTGTTGTTGCGTTAGTGTAAAGAGGAACCATCATCAGATATCTTTGAGGGGACCTGCAGGTGGAAGCTGGGCCGGTGGAGAGGCGTTGCTCCATCTGTGGGACGTCATTGCTTCCTTTCCTAAAGACTTGCCTGTATGCTGAAGGACATAGGAAAGGAAGCATTGATGCACCTTTCCTCAGCATTTAGAGAATCCGATGTCTTGTATATCCAACCACCATCAAAATCCAGAATGCTTCATATAGGCGCGGCTCTGGCTATAGAAAAGCTGAAGAATGTGGCTGAGGGGGAAGAGCGGTCGTCCTCCAACCAGAGGATGAGGCAGAAGAGAATCAAGAATAGAAAAGTGCTATATAAATACCATCATCACCGGAGGGCTTTGCCCACTGGGAGCAACTGGTAGCAGCAAGATGGTGGATAGCATTGATTAGAGAACAAGCATGGGCCAACTATTAATGATAAGAGGACATCGTTTTTATATGAGACATTTAAACAGTGTTCTTGAGGTAAAGATTCTAATAGAAGATCATCCAGTATCTGATAGAGGAAATTAAGAGTTTATGTCCTTTCAACTTCTTAACACAAACCTGCAACCCTCACTTTACCCCTTTGATTTCTTTTTAATGTAGCCAAGACGTCTACGATTTATTGTTTAGTACATTTCACTCAGTCTGAACTTCCTCTGGACGTCTTTCATCCAAGGTCAAAGAAGCAAGACCCCGAGTTTGCAAAGGGAAGAGTCTGAAAGAGTGTTGAGAGGGTGTGAGAATGAAAAGAGATGAATAGTGTGTAGCAGAGCTGAAATGTGAAGAAAAGAGGACAAGAGAGAAAAAGAGAGGGAGAATATTTTAGACCCGAGCGTCGGGTGACATTGGTCTGCTGGGTTTTTATCATTTTCTTTTTTTGTTTCACTTTGGGACGGAAACATGAATGAGAAAGAGCTGCAGGCTGTGTGTGTCTGTCTGTCTGTCTATGTGTGCGTCTGGTGTGCGTGTGTGTGGGTGTGACAAGAGTTTGAACACACACACACACACGCTGCTGCTGCATCTCACTCATCACTAGAGGCCATCAGGATTTATTTAGCCTTTATTTATACAAGCTTAAAGTCAAACCATCCATCTCACACACAGTAGCCCCCAGCTTTCATTACCCTGTGTGTGTGTCTGTTTGTGTGTGTGTGTGCAGGCAGCAGATGACAACGCGTGCATGTAAGCAACTTTGTGTTTGTGATGATATACAGTAATTCTGAGACGAACCAGCGTTTGTGTGTGTGCATGTGTGTGTGTGTGTGTGTCTTTTCCCATCATCCTCAGCGCTACCTCCAGCGATGATGTTGACGACAGCGGCTCAAGTTGTGTTCTTTATTAATCTAATTCAACAACGCAATTACTAAGTGTCAAGCTGCAGAGCGAGCGTCTCCGGGCCGGTCGGAGTGACAGCGGCGCTTCGTCTCTATACGTGGACATGGAGCCTTTTGTTTTTCAAGCTAAATTACAAGTCAATAGATTCAACAAACATCCAATAGAATCTCACAGGAGGCGGACAATACTTCTGTTCAGGGTGAAATAATCCAACAACAACAATTTAACAAATAAAATCTGAATAAAAACCTGTGAATTAAAAAGATGCCTGGTGATCTGGAGTGAAAGCGGGTCGACCACTGTACAAACTGCCGGTCGTTTGATCCCAGGCTCCTTTATTCTGCAAGTTGAATAAAAGACACCGAACCCCCCGAAAACGCACCTGACGGCAGTTGGTGGATGGGATGTGTGTGTGTGTGTGTGGGGGGGGGGATCCAGATCCAGAGGGGCCGTTACAACTCAGAGAGCTCTTTATGAATGCAGTCCATTTACCGTTTACTGTGCCCCCCCCCCCCCCCCCCCCCCTCCCCCTGCCGGTGAGGGAGCCACAGAGTAACATCTCCTGATTCATATAAAACTATAAAATACCCTTTCAGGAAGCTGTGGGTAATATCCCAGATGTTTCAGCCTCAACTCTATTTTTCAAATCAGCCTAAAAGTTTCAAATCCGAAATAAACCTTGAGACCGAAAAGGGACAGACAGATATTTAAGCCGTAAAAAATGTTCTTGGCAGTATCCAGTCTGGTGTAATAAAGACTGAGCTCATCCCCGTTTCCACTTCTTTCCGTCCCCATCCCTCTCCTCCTTTCTTTTCCCCCTCTCCGTCCCCCTCTGTCCTCCACCTCTCCTTCCCTCTCTGCCCTTCATCCCCCCTTCTCTTTATCACTCTGCTCATAAAACCCGCTCATCCAGAAAGAACAGAGTTTGGAGGAGGATGGGGGAGAGAGAGACAGGGTGAGAGAGGAAGAGGAGGAAGAGAGAAATGAATGAGGGATAAAGGCAAGGACGGAAGGTAAAGAGGGAAGATGGAGAGACAGGAAGAGGAGAGACTTAAGGGAGGATACAGAGAGAATAAGTGTCCAATCACAACAGAGTTTGTCAGAGGGCTCAGATGAGTTCATTTAAATTGAATTGTTGGGATTAAATCATGGAATCACTGAAATCTGCGTGGAGTTTCTCTTGTGGAATCGAACTTTGGCGATTCCCCCCCCCCCCGAGCCGACCTTTCAGGGAACTCGCAGCCGGAGAGTCCTAAATCGAGGCGGCTCTCATTTTAGCTGAGTCGCACCATTTAATTTCAAATAACCTGCTTTGCTGGCGTATAAACGGTTCCACCGGAGAGGAGCAGCACGGTGCAGTCAGTCACACTCACTGGTCAGTTTATTAGGAACACCCCCGATAGAAGAAACGCAGGCCGACACAACCGTCGTGCCATAGATCCTGCTTTCATGACGGCTCCGCTTTCATGGAATCTGTTTCATAGAGATGCTGATGCTTTACAGTCGTCTCGGTGGCTGCAGGTTGTTGAACTATTGGGACGAAAATGAAAAATCATTAATGTATATCTAGAGAGAGAGAGAGAGAGAGAGAGAGAGAGAGAGAGAGAGAGAGAGAGAGAGAGTCAGTCTCAAGGTGACGAGTCTTTGTCCTAATTCCTCTTTTAAAACAGCTAAAGAGGCCAAAAACATCTCTCTCTCTCTCTCTCTCCCCTCATTCTCTTCTAATGTCTCTCGCTCATCTCTCTTTTCCTTCTCCCTCCATCTTCACTAAAACAGGTTAAAAACATCACCCGTCTGTCCCTCTCCCCTTCTCTCCCTCCTTTTTTTATATTTAACTCGTTCTCTTTTAGCGTTTACATCCCTTCATCCCGATGCCACCCTCTCTCGCTCTCTCTCTCTCTCTCTCTCTCTCTCTCTCTCTCTCTCTCTCTCTCTCTCTCTCTCTGTTCCTGTCGCCTTTGCCAGCAGCGATGTCTTCAAACTCTGATTGATGATGGTTGCCGTCGGTTAACGTTGTGTCCTGCTTTTCTGTTTTTACCAAAATACTTTTTTTTTCCTTTCTCTCTCTCTCTCATCTCTCGTCCCTCCCTCCCTCCCTCTCTCTATCTCTCTCCCTCTCTCTCTCTTTCTCTCTGTCCTCTCAAAACTTTTTCAACTTGTTTTTAAAGTGCTGATATGAAAGCTGTCCCCTGCTGGGTCAAGTATGTGTGAGTGGGCTCAAAGTGACGCAAAGGACTTTCTCCTCACAGCCATGAAAAGTATGAAGATGAAATGACGACGTTGGGTTTAACAGTGTATGTTTGTGGAGTCCAGACAATATGCATTTGTTTTTTTAAAGGGTCAAGCCTCAGGTTTAATGTGAGGAGGTTTACATCGATGTGTGGGAGATATCGTGAATTCAATGTTTAATCAAGAGAAAATCCTGGATGCCTCTGTTTATCCAGATCCAGACGTAGCATTGTTTGGGCCCAGATTTAACCCACATCACCAAAGACAAAGGATTTGAGCACGAGAAGAGTAGAAAGTCGAAAACAGAGTCGCTCTGCAGGATCCACAAGATCCAAAACTTCAGCTGGAGCTTCAACACTCCGACAGAGTTCTGGAACAAATCCTTCTGAGTTATGGAGAAATCATGGAGCTCGACCTTCATTAATAATGACGCTGAGTTTATTTAAAAAAAACCCCAGACAGATGGTCGAGGGCTTGATCCACTCGATCGCTAACATATGTCGTTTTTGGGACGAACCACTCGCTTGTGATGGCTGAGGGCAAAATACAAAAAGAAGGGCTCCGCACAAGAAGTGTACATAAGAGTGAGACTGAGTGAGATATAGATCGAAAGATGGATAGAGTCATTGATGAAGAGCGTTGCTGGATGTGTTTTTTAATGTTTATTTCATTATTAACATATAATCAGTGCCATCAATCACTGTGACAGCCACCTATTGTCAGCCTGACTGTCACACCGCGCTGCTGTGTGTGTGTGTCTGTGTGTGTGTGTGTGTCTGTGTGTAAGATAAACAGAGGCAGACAGTGAGTGTGCATTTGACGCAATTTTAACAAGGTGTGTAAAATCAATAATCCCCATCTTTGGGCGATGGACAAAGGAGGTAGCGCTAGGAGACTAGGGAAGGAAGGATAAAGTGAGGAAGTAGCCGAGAGAGGAAGAAAGGATAGAAAAGGGGGTGGAAGTGAAGAAGGAAAGAACTGGGATATAAAAAGAAGAGATTTAAAGCAAAAGGACAGAAAGATGAAGGACGAATCGATATTATATTTAACTTCATCACTGAGCTCCAAGTGAAAACAGTGTTGTGAAGGTCAAAGGTCACGACGAGGGTTTAGCTTCCATGCTAACGGATAAGAGGACACCTAGGATCCAGGGACAAAAAGTGAAGCCAATGAAGAAGTCCCTCAAACCCTGTTTTCTGATGTCTCACACAGATAGTCCAAAATATAAATATACAGTTTTAATTCAGGAGTTATGTGTGTATTATCATTTACAACTTAGACTTCCCTGTAAAAGTATCACAGAACACTAGAGTCAAATCTGATCCGTGCTTCAGGTACAAAAATAAAATCCCTGGGTGTTGCTGGTTGAAATCCCAGCCAGGAAACTGACATCACAACCTGGGGAATGTCTCAAACTGAGTATTTGATTGAAGGAATGTGTTTTTCAGGAAACTACCACTCGTCCCCTTAGCTGCATTAAACAGAGTCGATCAGGAACTCGTTAAGAAGCGAACATTAAACAAAATAAATCAGAGTGGAAAAACACCTTCAATGGAATGAATCAAACCCAAAGCCGATTGTTGTCGGGGGACGAGGGAGGTGTGTGTGTGCTCGGGCGTCCCCAGGTGGTGCTGCACATTTCATTTCCCCCAAAAAACATATAATTAAATAACAGCAAAAATCAACAGGGACCCGGAAATGGCAGAGGAAGAGTGAAGGCGTTTGGACGAGGGCTCGGTTTTTAAATTTGACTCGGGAAAGAAAAAAAAAACGAACTTTATTGATCCGGGTGCCAAACGGAATTACGGAAACGAACCCGGAGCTTTGAAGAGAAGTTTAGCTGTCGTTATCGTAAGCCCCTATAATCCATCATATCTGGGAAATCAAATTAACATATATTTACACGAACACACACACACACACACACACACACACACACACACACACTTAGACACAAGCTCTCACATAATTTCTCTGTCTCTCTCACACACACTCACACAGAGGCCAAATCATTAGTTGTAGGTTAATTAGTGTTATAATTAATAACCCAGCAGACGTGTGTGTGTGCGCGTGTGTGTGTGTGTGTGTGTGTGTGTGTGTGTGTGTGTGTCTGTGTAGGATGGGCGTAACGAGGGGTCGGGAGTTAAATCATATTAATTTCAACATTGATTAAGCAATAAAAAAGACTTTTAACTAGCGGGGGTGTATATCACTTCACCACACAGGCATCACAATTTAAATCTATGTATTAATTAAAATGCGTGTGTGAGTGAGTGTGTGTCTGTGTGTGTGTGTGTGTGTTGCGGAGCTTGACGCCGCGGTTTCTAGAGCGAGCAAGGGATCAACACTCTCTCTAACAGAGATAAAGAGCGGGAGGGAGAGATTTGAAGGGGAGTGATAGCACAACATGGATGTGATTCAGAGAAAAGGAGCAGAGGAAGTAGAAGAGGAAGAAGAAGGGAGCGGGATCGAGGGGATGTGTGAGAGGTATAGATAAAATGAAAGAAAAGAATGAGGGAGGAAAGAGGGGAGGGAAGGGGGAGACTGACTGCTGTGTGATTGGATAAGCGCCAGTGACTCTTTGAAATTGCGATCTCCTCAGATACGCATTTCAACGTATAGCTTAACTTTTCTCAGATAACAGCCTCGTTAGCCGAAAAAACTTTTGCCTGGGCACCAACTTGAAAGCCGTCGATCGAGGCGTTTACGCTTTAATTTCCGATTCGGGCTTTGGTGACTGATCTGCTTTGAAGGGTTTTCTACTTTTTTTATTAAATTTGAAAAGATGCGAGAGGAACTGATGTTTTTTTATGGCCGTGGAACTTTGGTGCAGGTTCACGTGGCGGCGACGGGGGGTTTCTCAGAGAACCGGTATTGGACGCAACAAGAGGTGGAGAGTAATTGAGTCCTAACCGCGTTGCTGGAGCGCCGCGGTGAGTTATCGGCTGTGTGAGGCTGCCAAGGCTTTCCCGAGACCCTGCGAGGCCTCGCTGAAGGTAAGCTCAATAAAACACCGCGAGCTGGAAGGTTAAACCTGCGGCAGGTGAGATTCTAAGGCTAAAATATGCTCGTCTTATCAAGAGAGATCACAAAGTTCAGTCTGTGGGAGGAGAGAGCTGAAAGAGAAACAGATTCAAAATGACCTTTATTTAACCTCTATCCAGGAACGACAAAGAAGAAGAAGCACACGCATTTGTGGACTTGAATAAGACAAGAGGAAAACTGTAAATACACAGAGAACATGGAACCAAAATAAGAAAGAGGAATGAAAAGAAATCACGTAAAGCAGATTGATGTTTTTAGTCATTTTAGAATGGGACTAATTGAGATCATCAGTATCCCATCAGAACATCCTGGATACGTTTGCTGCCATCTTGTGTTGTTGACGTAATCCGGAGTCAGAGTCGTACTGATCAGGTGATGAGACATCAAGGTCCAACACTCGACCAATCACGAGTCAGTCTCAGCTGTCAATCACAACATTTCCATGGTTGTTCTTCCTCTTTATTCGTGGTCTTGGGTTCGAGAGCAGGACCTCTTGATTTCACGTTCTGATTTTGTCTCGCTTTCACTCTAAACCCTGCGCTTGCTCTCAGATATTTTGTCGTTTGTTCAGTTTATTCAGCTTCAGCTCTTCTCTCACAACAACTGGTTTTCAAATTGAGCGTGAACTCAAGGAGAAGAGCTGAATCTGACGTGCAGGATATTTGAGTGCAAGCTCACAGTTTGAGCACAAGCAGATTCTTCTTCTTTTTCTTATCCGTTAACTGTACGACTCTGTTGCTTTTGTTGAGTTCAGAGCAGTCGAAGTTCTGGGGCTTCATTAGAAGAGCTCACATACTTCTGTTTACGCCCAGGTGAAATTCCAGTATCCAGTCCACCTAGCTGTGTGTGTGTGTGTGTGTCTCTCTGTGTGTGTGTGTGTGTGTGTGTGTGTGTCTGTGTGTGTCAGAGAGAATATCCTTTAAAAATCAACTGTCTCTTTCTGGCATGTCTGAGGAGGAAACACTCCAGCCGAGCCAGTTTGTCTCCATGGAGATCGGTGTTTACCAGTAGAGACACCATCAGGGCAACGTGAGCAGAACATCATCATCAATCTGCTACACCAGTTCAAACTGGTGTTATACAGCTACGGAAAAAAGACTCTTCAGTTTAAAGAATAAAACGAACATGTGGTGTCCAGTTCTGTAGTTTATCATACATATGTTACATATTCTAATCAAATCATATTTTTCTATGTTTTATTGCATGTTTTATTTAACTTCTATATTTATTTTTAAAGGTTTGTGAGTATATTTCTATTTTTGGTCTGAGCAACATTCACAAAATCCAAATACAAAATATCTGATTAATTTGATTAATCTGATTATTTGATCTTAGTTGTGTGTGTGTATTTTAAATGTGTCTCTTTGCATTCGCACATTTGTGTTCTTTGCGTTTTACGTGTTAGTTTCATGTTACGTGTTTTTGGTGTTTAATTGAATCAACCATGAAACTGATCAATAGCCGATGTAATGTATTGGTGTTCAGGTTTAATACAGTCCACTTTTGTGTGCGTGTCTGTGTGTGGGTGTGGGTGTGTGTTTGTGTGTGTGTGTGTGAGTGTGTGTGTGTGTGTGTGACAGTGAGTGTTAATCTAACCAGTATAGTTAATATGTTGTTCTCATACTCTATTAGCCACTGTTGACAGCTGATGATTGATCTTCTCATCATTTCTCCCTCCAACACCCTGCGGAGACTCTGTGTGCGTGTGAGTGCTTGTGTGTTTGTGTGCGTGTGTGTGTGTTTGTGCGTGTGTGTGTGTGTGTTTAAACCTGGCGTGTCTTTGCCTGAATTCCCGTGATCTGCGCTTGTTTGTACCAGCTCTTATTTCACCGCTGCTGTAGCTGGTTGAGATTTTCTGATTTAACATTCAGTTGAAAGAAAACCGAAGTAAAACGACTCGTTTAGCTTCACGGGACAGTGTGTGTGTGTTCACAGTAACAAGGGAACACATCACACAGTGTTTGTAAAAGTGTTTGGAGAGTAACTTCTTTGGATATACGCACACACTCGATATACGCACACACTCAAACAAACATGTATGTTTTTGTTCAGTTTTTAATCAATCTGTACGAGGGAGCAGCATCTAGTGGACATTAGTGGTACTGTCTATCACGAGAATCCACAAAAGTCTTAATCGCCCCCTGGTGGCTGGCTGCAGTATAGGTCATAAACCCATCTCCTCCATGTTAGCAGACAGGACATGGACAGTGGATAAATGCTCTCAGAGATGGTTTCTGTCATTTTAGGTTCCACAGCTTGTTGTCGAGGCAGCAACCGAAACTGCAAAAATATTTTTTCTATTTTATTAGTGCAATTGCCCTATATGGAACACATACACAATCATCACTCAGGTGTGTGTGAGGGTGTGTGTGTGTGTGTGTGTGTGAAGCGGCATTAATGGAAAAATCGCATCAAACTAAAAATACTATTGACTCTCAAACAGGAAACTACAGCAGCACTCCTTTCTTTGACCTCCTTAATGATCCATTACAGCAGCTTGTGTGTGTGTGTGTGTGTGTGTGTGTGTGGTGTGTGTGTGTGTGTGCTTGTGTGTGCGTGTGTGTGCGTGTGTGTGCGTGCGCTCTGACCTTTCCCCAGTGTTAGCCGGTTGGAGCCATCACAGGAGGTATTAATGGACTAATCACATTAAACAGAGAATCATTAATCATCTCCCCTCAGCGCTGTCACTGCCACGCAACGCCTAATCAACTCTATTGTTTACACACACACCTCACACACACACACACACGCACACTGGCATGGGCCTGCCACTGAGTGCACACACACACACACACAAACTGTGTGCAACTGTGCATACAGGACACACAAAAACATGAAATGTGTAGTTTGGTAGCAAAAAAAGACAGAAAATGCATCAACCTGAATCTTTATCATTTTATTTCTTCTATTATTTCTCTACAATCACATTTTACGTCCTCTGATAATTTTTCTTTCCATTTCTCTCCATTTTCTGTCATTTCTTTTCTTTCCCTCTCTCTTCCCTCATATCTACTGTCCATCTTTTCCTTATCACCCCTCTTCTAACTCTCTCTCTCTCTCTCTCTCTCTTTCTTCCATCCCTCTCTCTCCATCTTTCATCCTCTTCACTTTGTACCGTTTTTTGCTGATTCAGCAGCAGCGTCATTAAGATGCCGGGTAAAAGGCAAAGACACACACACACACACACACACACACACACACACACACTTTGCATCTCTAATAAACACACACATACAGCTCTAAGTGACACGATGCTGAGCGAAGCTAAATGCCTGAAACTTTGTGTCTTTCTTATTGAAAGATGTTTCAGTGAATATCACTAAAATTATCTAAAAAATGTTTTGATGTCTCAGAATTGATTCCTTTAGAAGTTTCAGCTCCTGTTGAATCACAACATTTTAACCTAAATCGACAATAACTCAGAAAAGACAAATCCTTGTTCAGTGCAGATCTTGCACAACACAAGTAACACAACGTTAATCACGTATATACACTTCCTCCTCCCTCTGTATAAAATTGAAGCCATAACATATTGGAACTGAACTCTGCCATCTGTAATTCTCTGGAGTCAGAGTCTGTGGAGTCGTGATCGTGGAGCAGAGTCACTCACGTAACTCGACACTGAGAAATCCACAGAGCAGCGTTTCAATGGGAGGTCAGAGGTGGAGGGATGAATCCAGATGTGACAGATGATGAAAGTAAAACAATTTGAAGCTGATATTTTCCTGAGAGACGGAGGAATGTTTTCTCTCTCTCTCTCTAAAGAGCTGCCATGTGAACACGGCTCAGATCTTCCACCTCCTCGTCCACGCCGACCATCAAAGTCCTGGAAAGAGTGAGCGTGAGAGTGATTAGACACGGACGGAGGGAGGAGCGGAAGGAAAGAACGGGGGAATTCCTTCACTGGAAACCTCCGTCTGCTGCACCTGCCGACACACAGGACAGGACAGAATCAAAAAGACGGGAAGGAGAGGAAGAACAGAGCAAAGGTGTCAGGGAGGAGATCAAGAAGAGAAGGAGAAAGAAAGAAAGATTCATGGGAGAAAGTAATAATTTGAAGAAAAAACAAATTTACGAGGGAAAGAAAGAAAGAAAGCAAATAACAGGTGATAAAGAAATAAGAAGAAAATAAACAAGGAAAAAACAATGGATGGAAGTCGTATGAAAAAATAAGGGTGAATAAAAACACATATAAATGAATAACAGGCAATAAATAAGGTAATTTGTTTGTGTCCAGAGAAACTAAATAGATATTCAGTGAAAATAAAGGTCATAAATACAAATCCACAAACAAGCAAAGTTATTGTTGAGACCAGGAAAGATTTTTGTGGTAGAGAAAGAAAGAAAAGGTTGACAAAGTGAAAAAAGAGTAAGAGCTGAGGAGGAACCCGAAGAACAAGGAAGAGTGTCGGTGTCTAATTTGTAAGATGAGAGAGGGAGAGTTAACCAAGTGGAAAACACCATCTAGAAAACTATGATTAAACCCTTCCACTGTAATAATGAGATCTACTGCAATCCTTTTAACATTTTCTGTAACCGTATAAATTTGAGGTCAAGTCAAATCATTTTAAAGACGTGTAATTTAAGTCTGAGTCTTACTGTGTTTTAATCACTTTGTGGGCTATTGAAGTGTGTGTGCGTGTCTGTGTGTGTGTGTGCGGGTGTGTGTGTGTGTGTGTGTGTGTGTGTGTGTAAGTGTGTGTAAAGCTCGTCCAAATTCCTGAGCACAATCTCTTCTTTTCTTCCTTTTTAATCTTCATATAGATTTTGTTGCTTTTTCTTTGATTTCTCTATTTGTCCTTTGATGTTTGTTATCGTCGTGATTTGGGATCTGGCAGAGATCAGGATCAAGACGTCTTCACGTAAGTCTGTACGAAGTCTAAAGGTCACTTTCTCAGCTGTTTCTCCGTCTTTTCACCAACAAGTGACAATAAGCTCCGCGTGTTCTCCACGTTTGAGCCAAACGACTCGAAGAAGTCTCATTCTCGGTGTGAAATCGCCCGAGCTCATTCCTCTAACTGGCTTATGACTCGTGCACAGATTAGTCTTCGGGAGCCGTTTATGTACCAGCAATATGTGAATTAAATCCAGTGTCATGCAGCCGTAATTACTCGTTTCTCCTTTTTTCTTTTTATCTCCGGGGCTCGTGGTGAATGCGGCTCTATTTTCCGAGTGTGAAATAGGCCGCGCTAACGTGCTAACTGGCTTAGCGCTGCTCTCCGCCGTCTCAGAGACAAATCCTGTGTTCTGCCCCAGAATGAATGAAAACAGATTCAACCCATTTAAATTAATGTCATTCACTCTCTCTTCTTCTTCTGCTGCTCACTCGAAAGGACACGCTACTGAAATCTGGTGCAGGTATATTTCATATTATGTTTCATTGTAAAACGTGTAAAGATTTATTGTGGATACAAACAGGAAGTTCTGAATTCAGCGAATGCAGCTTTCAAGCAGTTCTGCGTTCGATTCCCTTTCTGCTCCTAGACTCTCTCTCTTTCACTCTTTGAGTTTGGTTTTTGTCCCATTTACTAACATGGAGGAGGCTGGGTTTATGACCTTTTCTGCAACCAGCCACCAGGGGGCGATCCAGATACGACGATAACACAACAACATTTAATTGATGTCCCTTCTCCGTACTACAACATTCTGTTTAATCCTTCCCCGTCCCCTCAGTGTGAAACAGGCTCTTCAGTCGTCTTAACTGGCTTAGAGACGTCCTCCTCTGTTTCAAAGACAAATCCTATTTTCAGCCCTCATCAGGCAAGAACAAACGCAGAGGATGTCTGCGTTTCAATATCTCATTTAGCCGTGCACACACACACACACACACACACACACACACACACACACACACACACACACACAGACACACACACACACACACACACACACAGACACACACACACACAGAGCCTGTTGCTACAGCTGCATTTGGAGACAAATCCCTTTTTCTGCTTTGCCCTCTCAGACAAAAAACACTCGTCTCATTTCCTAACCCTGCCTGTTGCACAAGATAAAAGAGGAGTGTGTGTGTGTCTGTGTGTGTGTGAGATCAAATACCTTCGTTTATGTTCCCTCTCTCCCTTTTCTTTCCACCTCCCTCCATCCTCTTCACCTCCTTTTGTTTCTTCCTCCTCGAGGCCGAGTTCTGCTCAGTGCGTCAACACATGCAACACATTTATTTCTAGAAGCGACCGAGCCTCCAGCGAAATGTGTATTTTAGATTGTATGGACATGCAACAATATTTAAAAATATACAAATTAAATTAAATAAGTAGTAGTCATACAATGAATATTTTTCTTAATTATTTAATAGTAATAAATCAATTCATCTCAATAGTAATTTATGATATTGTAATTAGATTAAATGTTATATAAAATTTTAATAAAATGTGATTTACTGGGTATTAGGACAAATGTGGAAGAGAAACAACTTTATTCTTAAGACTATTTCAATTTGCTGGCTTTTTGGCCACTAGAGGGCAGTGTAAACGAGCTGTAAACACAGAACTGACATGATATCAATTTCAAGTTGATAACATTACAATATAATCGAATAAAATAATCGTACACACACACTCTGGCTCGTCTCATTTCCGATCAGCAGCAGCACACATTTAATCTCCATGTCTGCTCCTGCCGTTGTGTTCTTCTTCTGCTGCCACCTGGTGGACTGGAGTGGAACAGCTTGTTCTAGCTGATGGTTCTGTTAATTAAAAATGTTTCCTCGTTGTGTTAGAAGAGAAGCTGGATCCACTTCATCACTTTCACACTGTTCAGTTCTCTGAGCCTCTGTGATGATGAAGATGAGGATGATGATGAAGAGTATGATGATGCGCTCTCTCTCTCTACACTTGTGACCGAATGCTGTCTTAGTTTGAAATCCAAGTGAACCGTCCCTTTCTGGTGATTGGCTGTTGGACGTCAATCAGACACATCTGTGAACGATCTTCATCATCTTCCTCCTCTGATGAGAAATCTAGTTTTGTGCTCGAGCCAGGAAACTGGTCAGATGCACAGAGTTACTGTTCAGCTGTGGGGCATTGTGGGAAAGGGGCGTGGCTTTGATTGGTCAAAAGGTCAACTTCAGACAATCTGACGTCATACATCAAAATTCACGTGACCTTTGTCGATCATGAAACTTCGGTTCAGTGAAAACTTGTTTCACAGAGTTCATGTTGAACTTTATTTTATTCTTTACTTCATGATCAAATCTCTTTTCTCCGACAGCTGATGAACGACCTTCATCGTCTGAGTCGTTTCCTGTGAGCGAGTCGTTAAAACTAAAAATCTGTGATTGTGTCACGTGCACGCCGCTGCAGCAGTGTGCACGTGGTTTTAAAACAGACGTAGAGTTTGTGTTTATCAGTGTTTCTGAACATGTGGGAAAAAGGAGAGAGCTGATGACTGAGATCGTATCTGCTGGGAAAGTCCAGTCAGACTCACTCGTTCTCTTTTCCTTTCTCCATCGCTCTCTCTCTCTATCTCTACATTCGTAATCCTCGTCTCCTTCACCTCCTCATCTTTCCATCCTTCTGTTCTTCCCCTATGTTCACTTCTCTCTCTCTCTGCCTTTTGCTTTATTTCATTTCTTTTTTTTTCCTTTCGTTCATTCTTGGTTTTTCTGTTTTCCCTCATCGCTTCGATTCTTAATCCTTTTATCATCACGTTTGTTTTTCCATTTTTATCTTTTCCTTTTCCATCTCTCTCTCTCTCCATTCAGAGTACAGAGTTTTGATTCGATCGTGACTTTAAATGTTTTCCTCTGATTGTCATTCTCATCATTTCATCACACACAAACACACACACACACACACACACACTTGACTCTCCGTCCTGTGGTTAATAGTTTACACCTGCTTTGCTCTGCTCAGTTTTTTCCAGCTCATCGTCCATCATTTCTTTCTTTTTCCCAGTCCTCTCTTCTTCTTCTTCTTCTTCTTCTTCTTCTTCTTCTTCTTCTTCTTGTTACTCTGCGTCTCGTCTTCACCTCGCTCTGTACAGCCTCACACACTCTGACATGTTGGATTCTTTCCCTGACAGATGTCGACATCAGGGTTTTGTCCAGATCCGCAGGTCAAAGGTCACGACGGCTGAGTGAAGACATGAAGTTGTTTCAGAGTTTGATTCACACGACAGCGTCTGAATTTGAAACGCTGACGTGTTTAAAGTCGTCCAACCACCATCTAGTTAGAGTTTTCTGAACGTTTGGTTTGTTCAGAATATGTTTGTTTCTGTTTTAATTTCTTATTTACTGAGAATATGAATTGTGTAGTGAAGCAGGGACAGTACTTCCTGTTGTGTTGTTCGTGAGTGAGAGGAAAACTGTGCATCTCTGGACCTGACTCTCCAGAGATCCTCCAGACGTCATGTCAGCAAAAGATATGAATTCAAATCAATGAGATTTGTGTTTGTATGGGACAGTTACTGACCTGATAACAACCTTTATATATATACAGTCTATGATAAAAACACAATCAGGTGAATCAAACACAAAGTGAGCTGCAGAGAAAATATCTCTGAAACGGGATCACACACACACTCAGTATTTATATCAGATATGTGTCTTATTGTTGTTTTGATGTGTTTGTCTGTGCAGCTTGTTTCAGGAGCAGAGTGTGTAACTGAAGAGCTTTTAAAATGTTTTACTGAGGCTCAGTCTCATTAAACTGCAGGTGAAACATGGAGGTGCTGCGTTAGAGGACGACACACTGCTGCAGTGGAAAATTTATATGAGAGGGAAAGCTGTCAGTGTGT
>NC_084968.1:13198577-13271802 GCF_949316205.1 Platichthys flesus
AGGAGCGCGTGCGTCCGCTCCAAATGACGCACAGCTTCATGTAGCCTCACATATCTGATGGTATGTTTCTCTATGAATCATATTTCTATCCGACTATTAGCTGCTAGAAACTTGTCTGTGTGTATGTGTGCGTGAGTGTGTGTGTGTGTGTGATCTTATCTCCACATCAAACTTTATCAATCACAGGCTCTGATTGTCTTTATCTCCATGATTATGAATTCACAGCAGCTCATGAAGGTTCTCAGGTCCGGCTCCTCTGGAACAATCAGGGCTCATTATGGGATGGAAACGTGGAGCAGGTTACATCTTAAACATGTTTTAAACAAACTCATTTCCTCCATCAGCTGCTGAACGGACTTTAAAACAAAAACTGTTCAGAGCTCATTCACCTGATTTATTGTTAAACCGTGTTCATGTGGAACACGTTCAGCTCATGTAGCTTCACACAAAACATGTTTATGCTGTTCTATAAAAGTTTTCAAATCAACAAATATAACCCAAGATAAACAGATAAAAAGAGGTTATGATTTTCCTATTTGGTAGAAACTAAGCTAATTTGTAGAGGACAGATGTTCATGTTATCACGTCCACATCTGTTCTGCAGTTCTTCAGCGTTGGAAGATGGAAACACCAACAATCAACTTTTATGTTAATGAGCAAGTGAACGTTAAGAAAAAAGCTTCTACACTCTATTTGTTGAAGCTGCCAGCTGTCAGACAGCTGTGTGACGTGTGCACATCTGGATGGTGAAGCAGCAACACTCTGCTGTCTATGAACTGACATGTGATCCAGCATCCGGGTCAGGAGCAAGACGAGTGACAGGACACGTCTCCGGCAGGGGGACGTCGCCTCCGAGGCAGTGATCTAAAAAGAGACCCTCGCTCTGTGTGTGTGTGTGTGTGTGTGTGTGTGTGTGTGTGTGTGTGTGTGTGTGTGTGTGTGTGTGTGTGTGTGTGTCTGTCTGTGTGTGTGTGTGTCTGTCTGTGTGTGTGTGTGTGCGTGTGTGTGTTGCAGCATTGTTGTAGCTCCACTTTCTCCGGCCCACGCTCTCTCTCTCTCTCTCTCTCTGTCAGTTTCCCAGCAGCCTCTGGGACATTAGCAGCATCTTTAGAAGAGGGGAGAGGGATGGAGGAGGGAGGAGGAATAAAAGAAAAGAGAACTGAATGAGTAGAAGAGAGCCGAAAGAAACTGATAAATAAAAACGTACATTTTAAACAGAGGAGGTAATAAGTGTGATATACAGAAATATTTTTTTACGGTTCGCTGTGTTTTTCTCGTCTGACCTCGATCTTCAAACCTTCAGGGCAAAACAAGGGATTAATGATCAGAGAGGAGGAAGAGAGAGAGAGAGAGAGAGAGAGAGAGAGAGAGAGAGAGAGAGAGAGCGAGAGAGAGAGAGAGAGAGAGGTGCAAAGACCAGGACAGGAAGGAAAAGGTCGAGCGACACAAGTACAAACACACACACAGAAACATATTAATGCAAATATACGTGTACCTTTATCCCGTTTTAATTTCATATAGTGACTTGCAGTGTGTCTGTGTGTTGCGTTATTTTGCTGAGGATTAAATAACTGAGAACACAATTTGTCGTCCATGTGTCAACAGTGTGGATCTTATATTCAAATCCAACACAAAGTTAAAAGTTAAACTTCCTGACACACAGGATAAAGTCCTGATCTACTTGTCTCAGCGTCAAAAAGACAAAAATAAAACTTTAGTGGTACATCTTGTTTTTGCCTGAGACGACAGGGAAGTCTATTTTCTCCTCGGTTGAAGCTAAGTGCCGTGCTGCAGCCATTAGTCTCCACTAATCACGGGTTCGTCCTGTTCCCGTTCTAATCGCTCGCAGCTGCTCCGTCCCTCCTCTTCCTCCATCGTGACAAGTTAATGAAGGACGTCCAGTGACCAGCGGCAGGGCGGTAAACACCAGCTAGCAGACAGCGAGCTCACAAGAAAACCCACGATGCACCTCGGTAATTAGAGAGATGAGGGAGGGAGGAAGATGGAGGGATAGAGCGGGGGAGGGAGGAGGAAGAAGAAAGGACGAGTTTAAAGGGTTCACAAAGGTTATTGAGTTTATATCATCGACTGGAAACAAAGATGGACGATGTGACAGCTGCTAAAAGTGAAGCCAGGACAGGAGACGTCCCCCAACACGTCCATAATAAAAACTTCATACAACTCATTACACTAAGTTCTAGAGAAGCTAAGTCGTAGCGCGTTTAGCCGTGTTCCCCAGAGTGTCCCTGGACTCCAGCTTTAAGCGTTCTCAATTTAAAAAATCCAATTAACCAATTATCCTCCCCTCCCCCCCCTCTCTTTAATTCTCTTTCTGGTTTTCACAGCAAAAGGTTTTAGGAGGCGACTTCTTCAACAAAGTGTGCGGTCACCTCAAGCTGCTGGAGAAGGAGTACTTTGGACTGGAGTTCAGACACCACAGTGGAAACTATGTATGAGACACAAACACACATTTAAAGTTAACGTGTCTGTTGTTGTTGTGTCTGTCATACACAAAAACACAACACATGTTTAAATACATGTTCAAACTTCAATGTGTGATGTGTTGCAGGTTTGGTTGGAGATGCTGAAGCCGCTGACCAAACAGATTAAATGTGAGTCACGCTTGAGAAACTAAAATACTTCTACTACCAGTACTGCTCCTTCTAGTACTACAACTACTGCTACAACTACTAATAATCTTTCTTTATAGTTTACTTTTCAAAATCAGCAGCAATTATAGCAAACAAGTTTTTAGAATCCTGAGAATTCAAGGAAAAATTCCTTCTCATCCCATTTTAAACATTTGTTCCAGCTTCAGTAGTTTCTCCTGCAAGTGGTTGAAACTTAATTGAAACTGAAACTCATGGAAAAGTTTTCTTCTTCTCCTCAATGTCTTTTTCTCTCCGTCAGACACCAGCGATCTTTTCTTCAGGTTTATAGTTAAGTTCTTCCCTCCGGACCCGGGGCAGCTCAAGAGAGGCCTCACCAGGTAACAGGGTTACACTGATTAAAAACTCAATACGAACTTATACTGTATCCATATTGTGTGTGTGTGTGTGTGTGTGTGTGTGCAGGTATCTTTTTGCATTACAGATGAAACAGGATTTGTCGAACAGCAGTCTGACCTGTAACGACAACAGCGCCGCCCTGCTGGTCTCTCACATATTGCAGTGTAAGCATCCAAATACAGCCCAGATAAAGAGTAGATGTCATATCTGAGAAATAAAGTTAACATTTTCTGGAAATTATTTTAGTTATGAGACTTGTTTTTTAACTTGAAGCACATCTGGAGGAAAGAAAAGTTTTGGATTGAACGTAAACACGGTTTCAACGGGATGTGTATGTGTGTGTGTTTGTGTTTGTGTGTGTTTGTGTTACAGCAGAGCTCGGGGACTTCGATGAGGATCTGGATTGTCAACATCTAGAGATGAAGCAGTACGTCCCCAACCAGGAATATCTGGACAACAAGATCATCAAGTTCCACAAGAGACACAGGTACAGTCCGGACGCTGTGGATCCTCAACCTGCAGGAGTTCTTCTTCTTCTTCACCCACTGGTGTCAAAGAAATGTCTCATACAGCCTGTTGTCTGTTCTCGTCTGTCTCTGTGTAGAGGTGCGTCTCCGGCCGACTCGGACATCCACCTGCTAGAGGTGGCGAGGAAGTTGGACATGTACGGCATCCGGCCGCACCCGGCCCACGACGGGGAGGGGATGAGGATCAACCTGTCCGTCACCCACTCTGGAGTGCTGGTGTTTCAGGTTCGTGCTTTATATGAAGATAGAAGTGCAGACTGACATGCCACCACTCTGCCCACAGGGGGCGCCGTTAGCAGCTTGGCACTGCAAGAACATGTCGTAGAAACATTCACTGACCCTCAAGGATCAGTTTCATGTTTGAAGATTCTTTATTTTTTCATTTGTTGCAAAACAGTGGAGCAGAGTTTGGATTCTTGAACATAAAGACAGCAAAGAAACAATCAAATGTTCTATCTAGTTGAAACCTTAAAGATGGACGACATGACAGATCTGAAAAGTGAAGCCAAAATACACATGATTGAAGGCTGAGACTGACTCCCGATTGGTCGAGCTAGTAAATAGGCAGCGCCTAGTATCCAGGATATTTTGGCTTCATTTCTTTGCAGTAGAAGGACGTGAAGACGCGTCGTCCATTTCTATGTACAGTCTATAGTTGGTAACAGGTTGGTCGATGAACGAAATGAAAGAGGAAGCTTTCTTTAGCCTTGTATTAGCATTTAAATATACATTTCATCTTTTTACCTCTTTGGTTTCCAGGGAAATACCAAAATAAACACTTTCAGTTGGGCGAAGATCCGGAAGCTGAGCTTCAAGAGGAAACATTTTCTCATCAAACTGTACGACAAAGTGGGGGTGAGGACGAGAAGAGAACTCCTCTAAAGAACAGAATACGTGTTGTGCGTCATCATTAATCTGTTGTGTGACGTCCATGCAGCCGTCCTGTAAAGACATTCTGGAGTTTGCCATGGCGAGTCGGGATGTGTGTAAATCCTTCTGGAAGACGTGTGTCGAGTATCACGCCTTCTTCAGACTCGCAGAGGAACCGACAGCGATTCACAAAACAGTGTTGTCCTGTAAGGGCTCCAGCTTCAGATACAGGTAACACACTAACACACGCACAGACAGAAAGACACACACAGACAGACACAGACAGACACACCTCCATCGCTCCATTAGCCTAAACTTTATAGATATTAGTTTTTTCAGTAGATCATTCGTTAAAGTTAAGCATTTTCCACATATGAGGATTTCTTCTGTGACCCAGACTGGTTTGTATTTAATGTTTTCTTCTGTGTGGCAGTGGGCGGACACAGAAACAGCTGCTGGAGTGTTTGGGATCAGGGGAGAAGAAGAGGTGAGAATAGATTCATCCTCATGAGTCGAATGTACGAGACCAACCGTTAATGCTGAGTCATCTTTTCTTTTCTCCAGAACTTACTGTCAGTCGGACTACGATCCCAGACAGTGTCGGTCTTCTCCTGATCTCCTCACCGACGTCTCCAAACAAGTACAACAAGCTTCAGTTCACTGTTTAAAACACTCTGCACATATTCAAACTGAATTGCTTCTCTTGATCTTTGTGCGTCTCCCCTCTCCAGATGTACCAGGACTCACATCCCTTCCCCCGGGCGACCCGTGCCTTGGCTCTTCAGTGTCAGAAGGAGTTGGATCCACATCATCGAGGCGTAGACGACATCAGGAGGGGAAGGGCTAAACGCAGCCAATCATCTGTGGAGGTCGCCCGGAAGCCGTGGCCTCTGTCCCAGGTCTCGCCCCTCTCTCCTCTGCACCAGTCAAGCCCCTCACCGAAGACGAGATCGGCCTCTACGTCCCTGATGGAGGACGTGAGAGCCGGACGCATCGAGACGCAGCGCCAGGCCCAGCGGCTGGCCGGGGTCTACGGCAACCGGTCGAGACGTCGGCCCAATCCCCAGCCACACCCGGACGCCGGACAGCAGCTGGTTCTTCTCTACCCAAACAGCCCTGCCTACCAGTATCACCCCATCCTCCCATCATTCCCATCAGCTGGGTCCTCGCCGCTCAACCGTTACCCCTACCTGACGGACTATGTTGCCGTTTCTTCACTGGAGCGTTTCCCGCAGCCACGGAGGCGGGACTATCTGACAACAGAAGGCCTATCGCGGCCGTCCTACTACCCACTAGGTCAAGATTCGCCGTCTCCATCACCAATCAGGAGGAGCCTCCGCCCCGGTGGCTCAGGCGGGTTGGCCAGAGTTTACCAGCAGGGAAGCAATGGGGGACGGTTCTTGGGCATTGAGGCCGGCCATTACAGTGACGACTGCAATTTCCTCCCAGGGCTACCTCGCCGCGTGGCGAGCCAACCAGATGTCAAGTTCCATATCTCAAGGAGTTCGAACCCCGCCTTTAACCCCGCCTCTGAGTTCCGGCCCCTTGGTTACTACCCTCACCTGAACCGGCCAACCAGACCCACCTACCTCCCACTAAACTCCTCCCCTCTGCCACAACGCCCCACGTCACTTTGCATGATCGGAGGCACGACAGGAAGCTACAGCGACTCGGACCCAGAGGTTTTCTACCCATATTACTGCCAACCACCCCCACTGGGGAAGATGGCTCGGTCCGCTGGTCTGGCCAGGATGAGGTTTTCCTCTGGAAGCCTCCAACTAGACGAGGAGGAAGAGGAGGAGGAGGAAGATGATAGAGCAGCGAGAGAAAAGGCCAAAAAGGAAATGAGGAGTGAGGAGGAGAATAAAGTAAGAAGTGATAGAGAAGAGACGAAAGGTCTTCTGAAGATGACAGAGGTCACATTGTAGATTCGACCTGAGCACATTCACACCTGATGGATCAAATGTTCGGTCTTCGCCTTGTTCTAGTTTTCTGAAGCTTAAAACTAATTCCAGAACAAGCAGAACCAGCCTCAGCAGAAGAGCTTCATCTCTAGAAGCTTTCAAGTTTTAAAGCCTTTGTCAATGTGAATGACTAACGACCTTCTGGAAGTTGAAGGAAAACTAGATTTTGTGTTGGGTTCTGTGCTAGAAAACTGTGGTTTCTTCTTCTGTTCGGGGTCGAGTCTTGTTCACGTCAGTTTTTCGTTTGAAACCATCGGCCACGGATACGTCTGGTGTCACCACTCCGGAGTTTGAGACGAGAGAAACTGAGATGTTTGGAAACGATGATGTTCAGGCTTTGCTGTGAGGCTCCTATCACGTAACCCCTCTGCTGAACAAGCAGCTAGAAGTTTAGAAAGCAAAATGGATAATCAACTACAAGTGGATCGGTGAAGAATCAAAACTAATGTGGTTGTTGTACGTACAGACAGAACTGGACCAGCAGAAAAAGCCTTTGATTTACCAGTGGACCCACGTTCCCCCCACTGGGAGGGCCGGGGGTTTCCCTGTTTGGAGCTCGAACCTGAGCTTCAGATGTCTGCTCAGGATCCGTCTCTTCTGGAAGTTTACCAGTCCAATGTCCAACTGGTGGAAGACGCTGTGATGGACCATGAAGTCCTTTTAGTGGAAACTGATTATTCTCTTATTACTTTGAAGAATTGAATATGGAATTTAGAGTGTTCTGGCAGTGTGTGAACTTGATTAATGTGTTTGTTGATATTACAGCTGAAATCGTTAATAAATTATTCTGCAGAAGAAGAAAATACCTAAATCCTAATCTAGTCATGGGGAAGGTTCTATGTTCAAATAAAACAAATTAAAACTTTTCAAATAAGAGGAAGCTTGTGAGTGTAAGCTTGTGAGTGTAAACAGAAAGATCTTCTCTTGAGAAACACAAAGTTTTGAATCAAACTTAAATATTTATTCATAAAACTCTAAGTCCCGCTACAAAAAAAGAACATTACTGTAAAATCGTACATCTTCCATACATTTCCCCCTCAACAAGCATTATTGTATCCCTTATGATATATAAAAAGTTTTATAGTGTCTTTGGTACAAACGGTCGGTAAAACCTTTATTTAACAGCTCCCGTCACTTGTTAGGTGATAAAACATCAAGGATTAAGTTTTAAACTGTGGAAACTTGAATTCAATTGTATTTTAATCTCAACCAGAAGTGGAAGAGATTTCCCCTCAAAGTTTGAATGTCGGATCTGAGCTGAATTCCAGAATCGAGGAGCTGTGAGTGAAAAGTTTTACCGAAGACAACAAAACAAAATGCAATATTGGCAGAGAATCTGTCTCAAGTGCTACCGAGCAAACACAAAGAAATATACAAGGTCAAGGCCGACACACTGGTCACGCAATGACAGGACGACAACCCCTCGTTACACGTCGTTAATCTGTGGTGAACAAAAAACATCTCCACTACACAAAAAGTGACATCTTTTAGAAAACGACAACATCGACAATTAAGGCACATGGCGGCAAATCAGGGCGTCGGGGGAGATTATTCATGGAGTCGAGTTTGAATGAAGTCGGACTCAAGGCGGCGCCTCACTTTGCTTTCAAAACTTAAGCTTGAGAAGTGATTGGGGGAAAAAAAAAAAAAAAAAGGAGGAAGAAAGAACCGGAGAAAGTTCATGACCCTGGAACCGGGAAATGAAAAGCCAAAAGTCCGACCGACTCACAAATATCAGTTCATCCAAAGTGCAGCCGTCTTTCGATTCCGACGTGGGGGGGGGGAAAGGTTCAACCAGCGGCAGTGAAAAAAAAATATATACATAATATATAGTGTATATATTACATTAGTAGTGTGTGTGTGTGTGTTGGTGTGTGTGTCTAGGTGTGTAGGTGTGTGTACAGCGAGGAGACATCGCACAGCAAATCTCCTTCGTATCCGATCGTCCAGCAGCGTCACCGTACGGGGACAGTCTTCACTTCACACCCGTCCTTCTCTCCGTCCGTCCTTCTCTCCGTCCGTCCGTCCTTCAGTTGGTCGTGAATCTGTCCGAGAGAAACGAGAGCGTCAGTGAACAAACGATCCGAAGGAGGAGGATGTTGTGTGTTCTTAAAAAACAACATCAGAGCCTGAACCTTCTCAGGTTTCTCAAGATCCGTCGAGCTTCTTCAAAAAATGAAATCGTTAGAATTCATCTCGAGCTTCAGGGGATAAAAAAATAAGGGCATTTTTTATCCATTAACTGACGATATGTTGATAATGAAAGTAATTGCCGGCTGCAGCCTTTAAGTTCCTCTTTGATGGAATAATACGCCCCTGCCCCAGTTCTGCTCCGGTTAATTAGGAAAGAGGAGAATCACAGCACTTTGATGAAGAACAACTTTACAGCAAGAGGAGCTCAATGTTTAATTAAAGTCTTGAACTATGTGAGAGGCGACATGAGGTCGACTCAACTCTGAGCTTCACTTTCAATCAAGAGAACTTAACGAAGACGACAAAAGAAATCTGACTAAATGAAGAAATCACCAAAGGAAACAGACAAAGTGAAACTAAAGAGTTGATTGGTTTAGAAAACGACCACAGACGTACTTCTGGTACCTGGCAATGATGTGTGTGACCATCCTGTCCGTGATGCCTGGACACACGTCCTCGGCCAATCGGATGTTGCGTTCCAGCTCCTCGATGGCGTGGCGCTGCTCGGAGTGCTCCTTGTGTTGCTGCTTCAACTGCACGAGAGAAACATCCAGAACTGAACCAGGGGAACCAGCTGCACCGCGAGAGTCAGTGACATCTTTTAAATCAGGTTTTAAAACTATAAGAAATTTTTCTTTTTCCCCAATCATATTTTTTTTAAAAGGGATAAATGTGCTTATTTCTTCCCAAATGTTATTTGCTTTAGTCCTGAAGTGTTTATTGTTTTTAAATTTGTCTTTGACCAAAAGTTAAAATTATAATAATCTAATTTAAATTTTGTCTTTCAACGTGATGCTCGGTGTGTCTCAGAAAAAAAACAAAGACAGAAGTGCTTTACTTTATCTTTATTTATCTGAGTGTCTGTTTACTGACCTCGGTGAAGACAGGAGAGATGACTGTGGTCAGACTGGTTGATTTACTCAACTGTTCCGGAACCTGATGAAGAGGAGGAGGAGGAAGAGGAGGAGGAGGAGGAGGAGGAGGAAGAGGAAGGAGGGAAATAAAGTATGTTTAACAATTCAAACAAGGTTATTTTTAAAAACTGGAATGATTGAAAAGCAGTTTCTACTTTGGGTTTTTGTGAAATTTAAAAACTTGTGGATATAGAAGACGATGCATTGTGTTGTGATGTTGTGATGTTGTGATGTTGTGATGTTGTGATGTTCTTGTTGTGATGACTCGTGCACTGACCGTTCCGTTGAGAACCTTCCTGCCCTCGGTCTTCTTCTTACGAACGGTGGTGAAAGACCATTCAGGAGACTCACTGTTCTCCTTGTTACTGGACTCACTGCACACAAAGACGCACACACAAACACGCACACACGTTACTCAGCGAACAAAATTCATGGGCTGAGTAAGTAATTTCCTGAACCGAAGTAATCTGATTACCTGTCGGAGTCGTCGGAGCTGCTGCCGCTGTGCCCCTCCTCCTTCCACCTCCTGTACCTGTCAATCAACTCGCTGAGGTAGGACGTCTTCTTACAGTATTTGATGATGAACTTGTGTTTGAGGAGCTCCTTCGCTGTGGGACGCTGCACACACAACGACACACACACAGACACACAATGTACAGGTCGTTAGTTGACTCACTTCACTATAGTCAACTGAAATTACTTTTGTCTATTGCCTAGGGAATTTGTTGGAAATGTATTATTATAAATAATTTGAGCAGATGAGCAGAAAATTAAAAAGGGAGAAAGAAGTGGAGCCATGTGTCCACCAGGGGGCAGCAAGATGCAACAGCAATTAAAACAGAATAGAGAAGTTGCTCACAATGAAAAACACGGATAATAAAATATTGTTGTTTTATTGTTTATCCAAAATGAAAAACTGTTAAAAACCTAAAACTTAAATAAATGTATTTTTCAATCCAAAGCATTACCATAAACTAATTCTACAAACAGCAAATATAAGGTAACACATAAGAAATGAAGTGTAAAAAATGACTTCAAACAAAAGAAATTGCACACGTGTAAGTCTACGTGGTTGTTTGATTGTTTGTGTGTCTGTGTGTGTGTGTGTGTCTCTTACGAAGGTGGGGTCCTTGTTGAGACAGGCCTCTGTGAACTCTTTGAAGCTCTTGGAGAACTCTCCGGTGAGCGTGGGCGGTGGAGACTTGGGGATGTGGAACAGAACTCGCATCGGGTGCATGTCCGAGTTCGGGGGTTCACCTTTGGCGAGCTCGATGGCCGTGATGCCCAGCGACCAGATGTCGGCCTGGAGAGAGACACACAAAGACACAAACACACAACACACACACACAGAGAGAAATAAATGAATAAATGTAGAAATAAATATAAGTTGAAATACAGAAGCAGCCTTTTCATTTATGTATTCTACTACTTATTTACATTTGTGTTATTTTGTGTCCTTTACAGTTTGGAACTGAGCTGCTTCAACTCACAGGTGAACGCACCTGCAGTCAGGTGTGTGTCTCTTTTTTGTGTAACACCCACAAACCATATGTCAACCTGAACGCGCACACACAGAACAAAAGTAAACACAAAGACACACAACACACATACACTCCCACATGCACACAGTTTGAATGTCACGTCTTCTCAACTTGCTACAGCAACCATGTGTCGAGCCCAGGTTAACAGAGGTGATCTCACACACACACAGACACACACAGACACACACAGACACACACAGACACACACAGACTCACACACACAGACAGCAGTATCATATTACAACAGGATGCTCGGTCGCTGTTTGACTGTTAACTCCAGCGGCTCCGACACTGTTACACACTGAGCATATGGCAGCTTGTGCTCAGAGCACAGACACACAACACGACACAACACAACAAGTGTTTTCTTGCTGTCTTGTTTGTTCTTTATTCTACAAAGACAAACTTTCTGAAACAGCGCCACACGTGGTCGCATTAAAACTTTATGGGAACAAGAGCATTAAATAAAATATGAAATATAAATAAATGAAAACTGAAGCATTCCACAGACACACACACACACACACACACAGACATGAATCAAACCACATCAGGACATACCCTGTTTCCAAAGCACACAAAACCACACACACAGTTGACGTCACCTCATTATTTTATTTCATTTGTTGACTTTGTACTTGGGCGTCTTTCAGCTCTTTAACCACTGCGTTTACTCGTGTGTGTGTGTGTGTGTGTGTGTGTTTGTGTGTTTGACGACAGCAGCTGCAGCTCTGAGTGCAGACAACATCTCATTGTTCCACTGTTTGGATTTCATCTCTTTGTGGGACTCGACCCAAACAGAGAAAAGACGAGGGAATCCCTCAGACACACAAAAGGAACACGAGCTCAGAGATTTAAAAATAAAACACACTTTGTTGTCGCGAGTTTCCTTTTTGTCGTCGGCCCAGTTTGGGTGTTTCTATGCAAATAGACGCAGGGAGGCTCTGGAAATAATGCAAATGACCTCGGGGGGGGGGGGGGGGGGGCGGAGATCCACATGGCCGACGCCGTCAAGGCAACAGGCAAACACGGAGGAAAGCATGTTGAATCCAACATGTCAGAGACTCGAGGCTCAGGGCCCGAACACACGATTTAGAAATATAAATCGTGTGTTGTGTGTCGTGTGTTGTGTGTTTTACAACCGACTGGAAGTTATTTCATCCACTTCCTTCCTGCTGCTGACGAATCAGCCTCCACTCGTTTCTTCTCTGTGTCAGGAGGTCGACATCATGTTTAGTGCACGTGAATAGAAACTGTCCGTGTGCACGTGTCTGCAGAAACTGTCACCGACATGATTCTATCCAGATGGACGCACAGACGTTGTGTGTCTGTGTGCGCTTCTTGTCTCGGGTTCTTTTGCACAATGCAAAGTCTGTTGACGTTGTGCAGCAGCGTGGGATCATGGGAGTTGTTGTCTTTACCACCATTAGTGACGTGACTCGGGTGCAAATCAGGTGAATCCAGTGGAAGGAGCAAACCAAACAGCTGACTGGTTGAACTGGGAGTTTCTCATTGGTCATGCGTCATGTGAAGTTACAGCACAGACACACAAAAGCCACAGGGGAAGAGGATGTGGCACAACCGAGAGGCGAGTAAACGAAACTTCCTGTCACCTTGAATAAAAGATGGGGGATCTGAACTGAGGGTGAAGGTGTCGTGATGTTAACCAACCGACCTTGGAGTCGTAGGCGGACTGCTGGATGACCTCTGGAGCCATCCAGAAGGGCGTCCCCACGAAGGTCTCCCTCTTGATCTGCGTGTCCGTCAGCTGACCGGCCACACCGAAGTCCGCCAGCTTCACCTGGCCGTGCTCCGACAGCAGCACGTTGGCGGCTGTGGAGAAGTGACACCACGTCAGACCCGTGGAGAGAAACCCTGAACATTCACAACGTGAGGTTTGAAATGTCAGCCGCACCTTTGATGTCTCTGTGGATCTTCTTCTCCGAGTGCAGGTAGTCCAGACCCTTCAGGATCTCCTTCAACATGGTGGCGATCTGAGACTCGTCGAACGGACCCGCCCGCAGCTGCACACACATAAACACACACAGACACACACACAATGTGAGTTTGTACCATTTTTCCATTTTAAAGCTGCTGATTCATCGATCAAAAGTTTTTGTTTTGCTATTTGTTTGTCTTATTTTCATTAATTTGTTGATTTATAAGGACACAAATCACTTATTAAAAATCTACCAAACAGCAGAGTTGCACAGTCTAATTCTTAATGTTTCAGACTAAACTGAGTGAATCATTTTCCTTTTAATTCATTATGATCAATAACTCATGAACAAAACGAATCACCTAGTGAGAAGATCATAAAAACTTAAACCAGGTGCTTTCATTTTGCATTTTACTGTCTCAGTACATATCACAAGATTCTGAATTTGAATCTTGTGATATCCGATTCAACACTCACCAAGTCCAGAGCTGAGCCTCCACCCAGATACTCCATGATGATCCATAGTTTACTGCCCTGAAGAGGAAAGAGATCTCTTCATGTACAGATAATGTAGTAAATGAATTAAAGGTGCTGTTCTCACATAACTTATCAGAATCCTCTTTAAATTAAAAAGGTATCCAGCGCTGTTTTGATGAATCTAAACCCGTCCGGGCCTCACCTTCAGGTAGGAGCCGAAGTACTTGGTGATGTAGGGGCTGTCGCACTGACTGAGGACCGTGATCTCCTGCTGGATGTCCTCGATCTCGTCCTCCGCCTCCTCCAGGTCGATGGTCTTTATGGCAACAACGCTCTGAGTGCGGTTATCGATGCCTTTGAACACCTGCAGGACGAGGAGGAGGAGGAGGAGGAGGAAGAGGAGATTAAACACACACCAGTAAACCTTCAAATAAAAAGGTCACAACTAAAGCCATTAAATAAAAAGAGGAAGTTCGGCCGTACCTCTCCAAACGATCCTTTTCCGATACGATCTAGTTTAGTGAACAACTCCTCAGGATCGATCTGGGAGCTCTGAGGAGAGGACGGCAGACAAGAGGAATAAAGGGGTTAAAAATTATATATTAATAGTTTAATATCTTAACTCAGCATTAGAATGAACAATAAAAACAAAACCCATCAGTAAAAACACTAATGAAAACACAGTAATAAGTTTAAGTACAACATTAGATCATGTAGTTACTTTGAGTTAAATAAATGTTATTCCAGTTCACAAAAGTCAAGTAAAGATTCTAAAGAGACGATAAAAATGTTTCCGTCACATTCCCTGTGACTCTCGTTTTCACACACACACACACACACACACACCATCCATGCTCTCACCACAGAGCTACACACAAAGACACACTAAACTACACAGAAGGAAACAAGCATGACAGTTAAAGATAACAGGAACTGAACACACAGCTGCCTGACCCCCCCCCCCACACACACACACAACACACATACACACTTTACAGGAATAAAAGTCACAGTCAGAAACTTATTATGAACTTCACGTTTTTACACTTTGTGGTTTTTAGAGTTAATTAAAACTCAAGTCTCTCAGTGACGTCACAGAGAGGTCGGGTGGGGTGGGGGGGTGGGGTTAAATCAGATTTGGCTCTTTTTAGTTGGGTCCACGTCCCATCCACTAACATGGTGGAGGCGGGGTTTATGCGCTGCAGTGCTACCAGCCACCAGGGGGAGATGCAGAACACTCTGCTTCACTTTCAGGAGCCAACATGTCGTTCATCTATATTTACTGTGGTTTGGACTGGAGAGAGTTTGAGGCCCGAATAAACACACACACAGAGACTCACACAGATACACACAGAGACCCACACAGAGACACACACAGACACACACAGGCTCCTAAAAGGTTTGGAAGAACATTTAATAAACACACACCCACAGCAGTGTATGATATTCCTGTGATGCTGCTGCCTGAACTTCCTGTGTGAACTAAAAAAAGGAACAGGCACACACAAGAACACACACTCAGACACACACAAGCACACACACACAGAGCGACCGCAGCGCTGCCACACCCTCAGCAAACACAGCAGTTACTGTCTAATGATACTTTTGACTTCTTCAGCAGGGAGACGGGAGGAGGACGAGGGAGGAGGACGAGGGAGGAGGACGAGGGAGGAGGACGAGGGAGGAGGACGAGGGAGGAGGACAGAGCAGAGACAGAGACGGTGGAGACAGACAG
Organism: Platichthys flesus; assembly: GCF_949316205.1. Taxonomy (NCBI): domain Eukaryota; kingdom Metazoa; phylum Chordata; class Actinopteri; order Pleuronectiformes; family Pleuronectidae; genus Platichthys; species Platichthys flesus. Next base: position 13,213,746 of record NC_084968.1, read on the forward strand.
CGTCTTCGTCTTCCTCGTGCACGGCTCCTCTTCGTCATCCTGAGGGTTTCGAGCTTCACGTCCGTCACGTGTTAGAAACCTCATCAACACGTTTCCAGACATTTCTCCTGCTGCTCTCTCACATGGACTCACTCGGACATTTTACTAGAAACAGCTCCAGAAGAGTGTCCAGAGCAGCTGACTCAGACATGGTGTGTTCTCATGAGCAGAACCTCCAGAACGTTTCAGGAACATAATCAAACTTCAGTGCAGTTCTGTCATCACAGTCCAGCCGTCCAATGAGCATTCAGCTGAAATCTGGCAAAGAATTCTCACATTTCTCCCGACGTGTCGCACAATGTGAAATCACATGCTTCCCTCGTCACCTCGAGCCGGCGAGGAAGCTCCCAGACGAGCCACTGAGTTATCGATTGTGTGATGATGTAATAATCAACCCTTGGGTTTCCCCCTGCAGGGCAAGGGCGAGAGACAACTGACCCTCTGTCTGTGTCTCTCTCTCTCTCTCTCCAATCACAGCCGCATCTATTTTGGGAACCTCAGCTCCAGTTGTGTAGTTTCTACCTTCAAGCATCACAAGTTGGAAAAACCTCTCTGTGATGTTGCTGAAAACATTTAATCATATTTTCTTCTTCTTCTTCCTTCCAGGTCACGATTTTTCCTGAGCAGCGTTTTCATGTTTATGAAACGCTGATGATTATTTGATTAAACATGATTTCAGCTCCCTGAGCAGATCGAACAGGGGAGAGCTTTGTGTTTTAAAAAGGTATGAACGTGACGGACTGAGCTCTGAGGAGGGATCATATCAAACTTTGACCTCAGCGTCTCAGTGTGATGAAACAACAACAGCTAGAGACAAGGAAGTTAAATATTCAACGGCGGCTCAATCATTACAGAAACATGTGCGCCACCGAGTCTCTGTAGGTAAATTCTGTTTGTTCAACACACGACCTGGGAATTTTTTAATTTCAGCTTATCGTCAGCTGCATTAGACGTTCAAGGGGGAATTTAAGAAAATGCAAACAAACCCACCTTCCTGATAAAAGAGGGTGAAGGTGTTTGGTGTTAATGTTTAACAGAAGACAAAGTTCAGATATTAAAGAATCCTGCAACAATTAGACAAAGAGCAGAGAGAGCTCAACCAACCAAGCCTGACACACTTCCTGTTTTCTTGTGTCAGATGTATATGATGTGATTTTTAAACGTGTCTGGGGACTTGTAGCTTCTCTTTCCTCCTCCTCCTCCTCCTCCTCCTCTTCCTCCTGCTCCTCCTCTTCCTCACGTGATTGTCTCATCAACACATGTCACTGACTTCAGCTTTTCCTCCAGAGTCTTTGCAGATCTAGGATCGACGCTGCGGCCGCACCGTGGATCATTAACTAGATTGTTAGATAAACAACTGTTGATTGATTGATTGAACATTTTTGTCACCCTCCCAAATGGGTCGGGTTTGGAAGCCACACTCCAAAAGGTCAAACGATAAAAACCAGATCCACGGTTGTAAGATTAGATAAAGGAGGAAAACCAACCAAGCCCGACACACTTCCTCTTTTCTTGTGTCAGATGTATATGATGTGATTTTTAAACGTGTCTGGGGACTTGCAACTTCTCTTTCCTCCTCCTCCTCCTCCTCCTCTTCCTCTTCCTCCTGCTCCTCCTCTTCCTCACGTGATTGTCTCATCAACACATGTCACTGACTTCAGCTCTTCCTCCGGAGTCTTTGCAGATCTAGGATCGACGCTGCGGCCACACCGTGGATCATTAACTCGATTTTTAGATAAACAACTGTTGATTGATTGATTCCAAAATGGCTCGGGTTTGGAACCCACACTCCAAAAGGTCAAAAGATTAAACTAGATCCACTGTTGTAAGATTAGATAAAGCCATCAGGACAGGTTCTCTGATGAAGGCTCATTACTGACGTTTCATGAGACTGGAGATTTAAATAAAAAGGGCGGAGCAGAGGTGAAAAGACAGAAACACACACACACACACAGCTGGAGGTTAAGTGGTGATAAGGGAACAGAGGTGCTCAGAGGTAGAATCAGGCCAGAGCTTCACACAGAGGAGAGAAGGAGCACAGACGGAGGCGGGTCGGGTTTTAAAGGTCAGTGAACTCCTGCCGCTCCGTCTGACACGCAAACATTCAGCTGCTTAGGAGAAACTTGGACGACGCCACGGAAACTTTGTACCAGTGAGTAAGAGAGAGAGAGAGAGAGAGAGAGAGAGAGGGAGAGAGAGAGAGGGAGAGAGAGAGAGAGAGAGGGAGAGAGCGAGAGAGAGAGAGAGAGCGAGAGAGAGCGAGAGAGAGAGAGAGACTCATGTTTTTACTCACTCAAGTGTGTGTCCAAAAATCCAGACAAAAACACCTCTGTGTATGTATGCATGTGTGTGTGTGTGTGTGTGTGTGTGTGTGTGTGTGTGTGTGTGTGTGTGTGTGTGTGTGTGTGTGTGTGTGTGTGTGTGTGTGTGTGTGTGTGTGTGTGTGTGTGTGTGTGTGTTAGAGGTCAAAGGTCGCAGCTGCTGGGGGAGGAAGTACAAACACAGAATTTCCCTGAGAGAGAAGCGACGCATCATGTGAATAACTCGCTTTACATTTAAAAACAAGACGTCACCGGTTGAGTTCTTCCTCATTAGAAACTCGTCCAATCAGAGTGAACGGCTCTGGTGGATCAGAGTCGATGTGAGTCTTTCTTCGAGGTTGTGTCTCTGAGTTGGAAACAAAAAACTACCGAACAGACCCTGGTTGCAAATGACAGATTCTCAAGACTTCAGAGAGAAAACAAGTTTTATCACCTGAGAGAGAACTGAGCAAAACTATGAGTTCTGACCGTCTGCGTGGACGGTAAAAACTTCACCAAGCAAATAGTGCTGCTGAACCACGCAGAGGGAGAAACAAATCCTCGGGAGCGTTCAGGTGCAGCAGCAGGAGATCAGGTGATTCACAGCTCATCAACTTCTACGTTATGAATCGTCTGGATCAACAGAGGAAACCTTGAATTGACTTGTTGTGAAATGACCTTCTCTTGTGTCTTTCTCCAGGAGAGGGAAACGTGGGACTTTCTCCACTCGGACGTGATGTTGTGACGCGTTCTTCAAAACGTCGTCAAATTCAGCAGCTATTTGTGACACAGTAGAAAAGTTCACTCCACTGACTCGCTCACCATAAATCAACACACAGACACACACACAGACGCACAGAGCAAGTGAAGATTTCAGGTTTCAGTCGGGCCGAGCCTGTGATTATGTCACGACAGGATTCCTGAGGAGCTGAGGAAGGTGCAGCCGAGAGCCGAGGACGAGGAGGACACTCCCCGGTGACGCCTGCCGATGGCCGCCCCACGATGTCAGAGACGATTCCACGGTTCAACACACAGAGCGCGGGAAAGTTTAGCCGAAGCCGCTAAGTCGATCCCAGAGGGAGTTGGAGTTTAGCAGAGAGACAGGAAGTCAGGGTCAGAGGTCAGCTGACAGTATCTGCTCTAAAGCCAGGAGAGATTCAGCTTCTCATTTAAAGGGATTTCAGCTCCGAGACGTTTGAACCCTGATGTTGTTCTAATAAACTTTATTCTGGGAAAGATCCTAAAGTTTTTCAAAAGACAATTTAAATACAACAGGTTCTGTTTTGTGCTAGTAAAGTACTTTTACTCAATAAATGTAGTTTCCACATTTGACGTGAATCTGTGTACAGATACCACGTCTTAATCTTGGTGCCTCCTGGACATCTTCCATTGGAGGTTTACCAGCGACCTGGGGGAAGAGTCAGAAGTCACTGGAGGGACTACATTTCCCATCAGGCTTAGGGACGACTCTGGATCAACCAGGAGGAGGTGGAAAGTGGGTCCGAGGAGGGTTCCTCAGCGACCACAGCAAAACAAAATGGATGGATGGATCACAACTTCCGCCTCCAGTGTTTTTTTGTTGCCAAATGGACGTTCTACCAGAGAGCGAGCATCAAACCATCACGGGACAGTAGTTCACCTCTGATTCACGATTACATCACGAGCAGCAATAAAAAGGTGCTTCAGTGAACCTGAGTGGGCGGAGCCATCGTCAGGGTTTTCACATACACTACCTCATCAATCAGTAACACAATATAACTTTAATTGCAGATGAGTCGTATCAGCTGAGAGATGCTGAGTCATCGTCAGGTGTCATCAAGAGGAAACAAGCGAACACCATCAACCACCAGGGATCCATTTCCTGTTACTTGTTAAGTTTCTCTATCGTCGACCTCTCTTGCAGCTTCAACAGACTTGTTTGTCTGCCTCCATGTTGAAACAGCTGCCGCCAGGTGTGTGTTGTCGCAACCAGCCTGTGATGTCACCACCCCCCTCCCTGCCGACACCCCGCCCACCTGGGACAAACAGAGCGAGCTGACAGCCAGTCCCACAGGTCGACACGCCTGAGAGCCGGACAAACAGGAGGCAGAGTGTTCGCCTCACACACCTTGTTCAGCGGCTCTGTCTATCGCCTGGTTTACCTCCAATCGACAATCCTGCTCCCACACACACACGTCATTTAAATCTGATGTGTGTGACAGAGTCACCTGCAGTAACACAACAACAGGAAGTCAAATAAAAAAGATTATAAACCATGCTGAGCCACAATAACACAACACAGGTTACTGTCCCAGAGGCAGACACACACCTCGTATTGAGGGGGCACAGTCCTGTTACAGTCTGTATCATAAGTGGATCTAGATTATGAGCTAAAAATAAAGTTATAATACACAATGAGTCACCAGGGGACACATGATAAGATATTATAGGGTATAAATATCATAAGTATAGGAATAGAAGCATAAGTTATCAAAGTCTGTAGCAGCAGAGGCCTCAAGTCAATATATCAATAACAGAGACATCTTAATATCTCTGTAAACTCAGTGTAGAGCATCACCATCATCACATTATAATAATACAAGAATTTAATAAACACGATAAACATTATAATTCACTGTTTTTGTCTTATGGGGCAAATCTACAGAGAAATACAAATTCAAAGTCACATTTAAAAGGCATTCAATTAATATTAAAGGGTTAATTTAGTGACATAAACACAGAGATATAACTGCAAATTCATCTTGCAGTGTCGTCCAGGGAGATCTGAACATCATTAAGTGTCATACTCTCAAACTGGAGCAGCACAGACACGTATCAAGTCACTATCGGGTCAGTCGAGGAGATATAAACACTGTAAACTCACTAATAAGTAAATATCAACAACCTTAATCACATAATAAGCAACTATAGATTCACTATGGGGATATTTTAAGATATTAAAACAACATATATTAACTTTTTTCAAGTGTTTTATAAGAGACATAAATAAACTCACGGATAAGTCAGTATGATATCCACATTATAAGCCACTGAAGATGTATTGGGATATTTTAAACTCATTGATAATTTGAAAAGTAAAATTTTAGGTCAATTAGTTGATATCTAGCTTTTATTCATAATCATAAAGTCACTGTTAAGTCGGTGTGAAGTTTTAAAATCCCATTTTAAGTCACTTAATTGATAATTAAAGACATTTAGGTAATATAAACACCATGTAGTCTCTATAAACTCACTATGGAGTAGGAGAGGCCCTTTTTAAGTCACTAACTTAATAAAATAGGTGTATTACAACACATTTAAACACCATCAAATCTCAATCAACTTAATTTGGAGTAAGAAGATCAAACTTGAAGTCACTTAATGAATAGTGTAGGTGTATTTTAATACATTTAAACACCATAAAATCCCTATAAATTGAATATAGAGTATAAAACCCTAACTTAAAGTCAGTACATTAATAGAATACGTGTATTTAAAGACATATAAACACCATAAAACAACTTTAACCTTCCAAACTCAGGTCTGAGTAAGAATATTGTTCGGATCTGAATCAAACCGAGAGTAAACGCAACGAGCGGAGCCTGAGGACAATATCCGGGAGTTCGCAGAGTTTGGTTCTCAAACAGCTGCTGGGAAACAGATGTGGAGCAGAAGGAGCCGAGCGGCCGAGACTCGAGCAGAGAATCCACCTCCTCACTCACCTGCATACCAGGAACCTCCATGGCCACTTCGTCCGAACGCCCTGTTCCTCCTCCACCTCCTCGTTCTCTCCTTCTGCTGCTGCTGCTCCTTCTCCTCCTCTGTCGCCTCCTCTTCTCCTTCTTCTCCTGTTAGTCCAACTTCGACCTGGACTCGAACGTGTCCCGCGACCAAAGAGACGAACACAGTTTGTTAACCTGGTGCGGTTCGAATCCGAGCGAGCAGCAGGAGGTTTGTTTGTGTCAGAGGCCTCAGAGAAAAAGTGAGGAAATGAACCAACTACACACACACACACAACCACGTACACACTCTCACATACACACACACTGACAGAGTGTGTACTCACAAAAAGTGTCGAAAGAACGAGGAAGATGACGAAGTGGTTACTGCCCCTTTGAAGGAGGAGCCACCCACTGTTCCACTGCAGGAGGTTGTACTGCCCCCTGTTGTTCATAAACCGTCAGTGCATCTATCGATTTATCTATCAATGTTTAAAAAAAGTTTGAAATTAATAAAAAAAAAATAGTTAAACTCTTTAAGTTCCTTTTTCATACTTCATGTACTTTAACAAAAGATACAGACCACTATCTTTAGATAATTAAGCAGTATTTTTTACTGTAATAGTTATGATCACCATTACAATTAATATATCCATATAGCATAATTAATTAATTATTATCATAATTTGTATGTAATTAAAATTCAAATGAAATTAGACAATTTTCTTCGTGCTTTTTCCCAAAAAATTAGGGGGGTGAATCAATAAATGATTTGAATGTGTTACCTTCACGTACAACTTGGAAACGTCATTATCTACAGTTTGTGCTGTATATTTACAAAACAGATCATATTGCCTATAAGAAATTAAATATTCACGTTTTCAAAAAGAAATTGAGGCTCAGGTAGCCTTCAGGGAAAACTCGGAAAGTCCACTATCCTGGATTCTACTGTATGAACAATTAAGTACTGGTCCTCTGATTGTTATTTTTCCTACAGTCCTGCAAGGCACCGTCATGGTTCTGTGTGACGTCAGGCGGAAGAAGGGTGACAGGGGGCGGAGCCCGGCAGAAGATGGCGGCTCCTCGCTGCAGGTTCGACCTGTGCGGCGTCGTTTGCCTGCTCCTGACGTACTTCAGCGTGTTCTACGCGGACTACGTGGTGGTCCGGTATGTTCTCATCCCCACGTTCTCCGGCAGGTCGGTACTTTTCCTCTTCATGTCGTTAGAACCGTACAAACATGGCGCCCGCTGCTCCGCGTCCATTCATCTGACAGCAGCAGCCGGTTCTGGTTCCTGTTTGTTTGTTGTGTCTCCTGTTTGTTTGTTGTGTCTCGTGTTTGAGACTCACGAGACTTCGGTTTGTTTACGAGCTTTAGAACCTGCGGCTTCTTCTTCTCTTCTTCTTGTTTACTGCTCATCTGCAGGGTACGGTGGCCCTGATGGGCACCTGACAACAACAACACGGGGAGTAAACAGAGCCACAACAACACAACTGATCAGAAAACACAGTGACAGGTCACAACAACACAACAGATCAAAAATTACAGCAAATCAAAAAACACAACAGAGCAAAACACACAGTGACAGTTCACAAAAAACCACAACACCAGATCAGAAAACACAGTAACAACACAATACAATAAAAAACACTGACAATTCTGTAAAAACTCAACAACAAATCGATTTGTCTGTGTGTTTCAAACTAAAACAGAACCGTGTGTGTGTGTTTGGGTCGTTAAAGCTGCAGTTCTTCTGTCCCCCAGCGTGTGGTGCAGTCTCCATGGATCCGTGTTCAACCTGATTCTGCTGCTGCTGCTGGCCTGTCACTCAAAAGCCGTCCTCTCAGACCCTGGTCAGCAAAATACCCTTAAATATTTAAATCTAATTATTTATTTAGGGGTTAACAAGAAACAAATTTGAGCAAATATCCGGGGAAAAGCATGTTTGTGTTTCCTGTGTTCAGTTGTGCGTTTGTTGTTGTGTAGGTAAGGTGCCTCTTCCAGACACGGCCCTCGACTTCTCAGACCTGCGCTCGCAGTCGACTCGGATGAGCGAGCGGGTGAGTGACACGACACGTCTGTTGTTAAAGACCATGTAATTATCTCTGCCTGTCACAGTGTTAAGAAGCTTTTCTCACCCGTGCTCTGATCCCAGACCTGTTATCATCAGCTTCATGACACACGTGTTGCTCTGAACGTCTGGGAACACGTCACCGTCTGCCTAAGACCCTGCTGCTTTGTTCTGACGTGTCTGTGGTTATTAAATGCTCCTGCAGGGCTGTGAGGGCTGGACGGTGTGCAGCCGCTGTGAAACCTACAGACCTCCCAGGGCGCACCACTGCCGCGTGTGTCAGAGGTGCATACGCCGCATGGACCATCACTGTCCATGGTGAGAAGCCGCCGTCCGACCTCGTGTCCCTCTCCTGGTTTCTTTATTCTTTAGTCACCTTCAACTTTCTCCCACCCGTTTCCTTTTTGTTTGTTTTTAGGATCAACAACTGTGTCGGGGAACTGAACCAAAAGTATTTCATCCAGTTTCTCTTCTACACTGGTGAGTGACTGTTTATGAACCGCTGGGTCGACGGCAGCTTTATGCCACAAGCTCCTGAGACGTCTCCTCTAAACCACAAAACAACCAGACAAAACATTTAAGCATTACTGAGAATAAACCCGGCAGCTTCAGGAGGTATTTTTAAATGCAACCCCACAGTTATATTTGATTAATAAGCGTTAAAATAAGTGTCCAAAATTCAAGGCGTATATAGAAAACAAGTTTCATTAAATATAAAAACCTCTGAAGACTTCTAGGCTCAGCTATTCAGTTATTGTTATTATTATTAAAGCCAGCCTCAGCCCCATCTGTGCAACATCGGCTCCACCTGGAGGTCAAGCTGCTGATGAGGTGACTGTGGTTGTGTCCTCCTGCTCAGGCATGGCCTGCCTGTACTCCATGGTGCTGGTGGTGTCGGCCTGGGTGTGGCAGATCAGGAACGAGAGAGATGGCGACGCAGAGAAAGAAGGAGAGGAGACGCCGAGCAAGCACCTGATCGTGTGAGTGTAACAGACGGCATTTAAAAAGAAAGTCCCAGCGAGACAGAGACTGAATTATTCTCTGTTTTCTCTCCTGCTCAGCGCTCACTACATCATCCTGCTGGTGGAGTCGGTGCTGTTCGGTGTGTTTGTCATGGTTATCTTCTATGATCAGGTACACACACACACACACACAGACACACACACACACACACACACATGTTCCCTCTCTGTGTGTGAGTCCATCCCTCAGTGACCTCACTGTAATATCTCATTTTGTTCCAGTTAATCTCGATTATCACGGACGAGACTCCGATAGAGCAGATGAAGAACCGACTGATGATCAAAGACAGAGGAGCTTCATCTACCTCCTCTTCCTCCTCCTCCTCCTCACAGCTGCCCCACCACCCCCCACACACCCGCAAGCCCAAGATCGCTCTGCTGCGGGAGGTCTTCGGACGAGGTGGGTTCGTGTCCCTCGTCCACATCTCCTGCTCCGTCCATGCGTTCACGACTTTAGAGGATCTCTGATTTCGCTCTGTGTTCTCTCTCCAGGCTCAGTCTTCTTTTGGTTTCTTCCTCTCCACTCCAACCCTCCATCCGTCGGGGGCGTCTCCTACTCGGCTCTGCCCGACTACGACGTCTGACCTCTGGTCTGTGAGAGAGGACGAGGAACAGATGGCGAGGAAGGTTCTCTGTGTGTGTGTGTGTGTGTGTGTGTGTGTGTGTGTGTGTGTTTACATGTGTGTTTACATGTGTGAGTCAATTTGCTGCCTAACTACGATGTCTTATCTCTGGATCTGTGGTGACGAAGAGGAAGGTGGACGAAGGGGATGGATACCGCGGATGAATGAAGAGAGAGAGTGAGTGTATTAGATGAATGTGTGTGTTTGTGTGTTTGTGGTTTCATCCCCAGGAAAGGAAAAGTTCCGCCTCAGACTCCAGACTCATGGAACTCTCTTTCCTGTCTTTCCTGTGATGAGGGAAGAGCACTGACGCTCCTTGTTCTGTCTCCACTTCTCTTCTCATGGAAACTTCTTCTTTTGATATTCACTCTGGGGTTTGACTGATGCCGGTTTAGCATCGTGGATATTTTTGACACTAAAATGTTTTTAACCACAGACTGTAAAATAAAGATGGATGACGCGTGTCCACTTCCTCCCGTGACAATACAAATACAAAATCTTGAAAACGGGCGCCACCATCTTGCGCCTTTGGTGTGAGTCTGTGAAGGAGGGATCGCGGAGTCATGGTTCTGAGGTCCCGCCCATTTAACCCAAGTGTCAGTCAAACTTCAGCCAGTTTCTTTTTATGCGTGGTTACTGAATTTTGATTATGTTTACCAAAATTACAAGGAAATTATTTATGTTTGTTTTTCTTGGACAGAATCAAATTCTGTTTTGTTTTTTGTTTACAATTCTACTTACCGTTCAGGTCGAGCTTTAAGAAATGACTGGATGCACTGATGTGGAGTTTTGAAGGTGATGACGTGAAGCTTTAACATTTTTGCCTGTAATCAGGGAAAACACGCACTGTTAACAGTTTTCTGTTAAATCTAAGTGAAGGGATGATTCTTAACTTATTTATTGTTTTTCTTCTGTGGAAATTTCTCTATCAATAACTGTATTTTAATGTTGCGGGTGGAGCTGCCTTTTGACGCTGATCTGGGTTTAACTAAATCCACTTTTTCTGGTTCTTATCCCAACCAATAACATGGAGGAGGCAGGGTTGTATGACCTATACCGCAGCCTGCCTCTAGGGGGCAATCCAGATATTTTGGCTTCACTTTTATGTCGGCTGGTGTCACAAAGGCAGTTTCACCCGCGAGTGTGTTTTTATGAATGTGTGTATATAGATATTCTGAATTCAGTGTTTGACCTGAGTTGAACTGTTTATGATACACAAGGGAACTTTATGTTGCAGTGGGTTATATTAATATATGAATTTAAGTAAGTGTTGTGATGCTCCTTTTAAAAACAACAACTGCCAGTTGGGAAATGAAATCACACATTTCCTTATTTATGGACCAATAGGACTTTTTTTAATACACTTTTAATGTTTATAAGGAAAATCAAATTCCTGATATTAACTGATGATCTATTTTAACACTTACTTACCACAGAAAAATCATTTGTCCTCTCGTCTCTCAACAAACAAACTTTAAACTCTGTGAGATGTTGGCAGTGGTTCTAAGAAGCAGGCGGTCCTGTAAAACTGTATTCACACGCTAAGTGTACTGGCGGATATTTCACTGCGTGTAAAGCAGCTAGCTATGCCGTCAAGTGAGCTTCTGGGGGTGAAGCTCCTGATCTCAGAGCTGGTGGCACAAATAGCTAAAAACTTGTTTGACCAGAAGCCCTTCAGAGGACACGGTGTTCCCGGCAGCCTTTGTCTAGAGTCCAGTTCTCTATCTGTTAACCGTCTCGCTCGCGATGTGAATGCATGTTTTCGTTTCGCCGAGGCTTGGTGGGACAAAATGTCCTCCGAGCTCAGAGGCCTCACGTCCTTCACAGTGTTTAAATCAGGCTGTAGAGCTGGAGCGGGACCTCGAGGGATGAAGGGGCGGAGCATGTTGCTTCTGTGTTGTACATAAGAAGGTTCATATTTTATATTGACGATGTGAGATTCTCCTGAGGGGAATGTCACTGATCTGAGCTCTGTTGGAACTGTTGGTTTTTCTATCACAATTTGAGTAAAAACAATGTCATGAAATGTTTTTTGTGAATTAAAGAGAGAGGAGGGGAAGTTAAGTTCAGTCCAGTTTTCTTTAAGGACATTTCAAACTGAATGTGTTCTGTCCAGGTGTGTGTGTTATCTATCAGGGGACTGGCTTGCTTGTTTGTTTCTGTTGACAAAATGCAGTTGATATTTATTTTGTTTGTGTCAAAGGGGTGCGCTTGTTTCGCTTTGTCAAACAAGCACACCCCTTTTGCTGTTTTACTTGACAGCAGGAAGGAATGTGTGAACAAAACAAAGAGGGCACGAGACAAACCCTTCAGCCACCACCCAACACTTGACTTGCACCTGATGCTGAACTCGGAACCTCATCGAATTCTGCGGCCGAACAAGAGAACAGAACAAAACCCACAAAACCGCCAACACACTTTTTGAAGCTCCTTCTCAGAATCAATCAGGTTATTGAGACAACTATGAATGTTCATGTTTTACACACTCAGCTTTGTCTCCTGAGGAACTTCCCTCAGCAGGTTTAACTTGACACTTAATTGGTTGGCTGATTGGTCGAACAGGTTAGTCCTGCCCTGCGAACAAAACCTACAGAGAATTTGATATCATGTGGCTTCATGATGAACAAGTTTACAATCTACAAGCCGTGACCTGTGTATTATTCCTATTGACATGCTGCTCCTGCTCGTTGGACCAGAAGTAAAACTGATGTCTTTTCAACTACTCTCACTGTTCTTGTCCTTTTTTAAAGTGCTGCCAGTGCTTCAGAGTCATTCTTGATTTTATAGATTTCGCTTGGGGGATATTTAACAAACAAACAACAACAACAACAAGAGTACAAATCAACAAGGTTTATTTAAAAAAGGCAACAGCAGCAAAAATCAATAGAGAGTTGTTGGTGAGAGAGAAAAAAGAAAAAAAAACGGTGATTACATTTTTTTATTTACAAGGTACAAGCTTTAAAGATTTTACAACCCCCCCCCCCTGACCACACTGTCCGTATTAAGAAATTAGTGACTCCAGTCAACCACAAGCTGTCTTATGTCTTAGGGGTGATTCAAAGACAAACTATATAAGTCAACAATGTTTATTTTAAAAGGCAACAGCAGCTAAATCAATCCACAGTTACAAGCTTACACGGTTATTCAAAACTCAGACACCTGAGACCAGTGTAACAAATTAATGACTCCCATGGATTAGTGACCATGCTGAAGCAGCAGGGGTCACCGGTGCTGTAATTTCCAGTTAAACCTTCCCCAGTAACGTCAGCTTGGTGCTGGGTGGCAATCCGAGTTTCACCAGTTCGTCTTTAATCTGTAGGAGAAAACAGAGCGATGCTGAGATATGATCATATTTGTCTTAGATGTGATGGTGTGTGTGTGTCGGGACATTAACTTGAGTAGAGTAATTAAGGTTTTGTACTTTCTAAATTAAGATCTGCTCTTCAGCTTCTTTGTGGAAACAGGATCAGGAAGAAGATAAAAAAAAACAAAAAACTGGAACAGTGGCATATTTGAAGCTGCTGTGTGACATGTGATGCTCTGACAGGATGTGTGGTTTGGATAGGAAGACACCGACCTGCTGTAGGACCGTACTCCTGATGTCTTCCTCAGTCAGATTCAACGCAGAGGTAATCCTCGCCGTCAAGCGAATGACAACTAGAAAGACAGTGAATCAACAGCTCAGGGCCAGAAAAGCTGGTTTACTCTCATGCTACTACACAACATGAATCACGTCTTAATTAAATGAATAACACAGTCCAATCGTCAAATGAAAAAACATATTTTAGATGCCACATATTTTCTGCAGGGCCCGGCCAACCTGATTGTTTCCTGTAAGTAGGAATGAGGAGTGGAGCAAGAAGTTCTTTCACATAGTATCAACAGTACTGAGTTCAATGGTTGTATCTGTGCCAGGACTGGGCCAACGTTTCTATTCTCACACACTGTTTACTGTGTGGTTAGTGGTTTAGTGATAGAGTGAATGGTATTCGTACTAGGTTGGGACGATGGCGTAGGTCTCTCTGATGGAGTAGGTCCCTCTGATGGCGTAGGTCCCTCTGATGGCGTAGGTCTTTCTGATGGGATAGGTCCCTCTGATGGCATAGGTCCCTCTGATGGCGTAGGTCTCTCTGATGGGGTAGGTCCCTCTGATGGCGTAGGTCTTTCTGATGGGGTAGGTCCCTCTGATGGCATAGGTCCCTCTGATGGCGTAAGTCTCTCTGATGGGGTAGGTCCCTCTGATGGCGTAGGTCCCTCTGATGGCAAAGGTCTCTCTGATGGCGTAGGTCCCTCTGATGGCGTAGGTCCCTCTGATGGGGTGGGTCTCTCTGATGGCGTAGGTCCCTCTGATGGCGTAGGTCCCTCTGATGGCGTAGGTCTCTCTGATGGCGTAGGTCTTTCTGATGGTGTAGGTCCCTCTGATGGCGTAGGTCTTTCTGATGGGATAGGTCCCTCTGATGGCATAGGTCCCTCTGATGGCGTAGGTCTCTCTGATGGGGTAGGTCCCTCTGATGGCGTAGGTCCCTCTGATGGCGTAGGTCCCTCTGATGGCGTAGGTCTTTCTGATGGGGTAGGTCCCTCTGATGGCATAGGTCCCTCTGATGGCGTAGGTCCCTCTGATGGCGCAGGTCTTTCTGATGGCGTAGGTCCCTCTGATGGCGTAGGTCCCTCTGATGGCGTAGGTCCCTCTGATGGCGTAGGTCTTTCTGATGGGGTAGGTCCCTCTGATGGCATAGGTCCCTCTGATGGCGTAAGTCTCTCTGATGGGGTAGGTCCCTCTGATGGCGTAGGTCCCTCTGATGGCAAAGGTCTCTCTGATGGGGTGGGTCTCTCTGATGGCGTAGGTCCCTCTGATGGCGTAGGTCCCTCTGATGGCGTAGGTCCTTCTGATGGCGTAGGTCCCTCTGATGGCGTAGGTCTCTCTGATGGCGTAGGTCCCTCTGATGGCGTAGGTCCCTCTGATGGCGTAGGTCCTTCTGATGGCGTAGGTCCCTCTGATGGCGTAGGTCTCTCTGATGGCGTAGGTCCCTCTGATGGCGTAGGTCCCTCTGATGGCGTAGGTCTCTCTGATGGCGTAGGTCCCTCTGATGGGATAGGTCCCTCTGATGGCGTCGGTCTTTCTGATGGGGTAGGTCCCTCTGATGGCGTAGGTCCCTCTGATGGAGTAGGTATCTCTGATGGCGTAGGTCCCTCCGATGGCGTAGGTCCCTCTGATGGCATAGGTCCCTCTGATGACGTAGGTCTCTCTGGTGGCGTAGGTTCCTCTGATGGCGTAGGACTCTCTGATGGCGTAGACCCCTCTGATGGCGTAGGTCGTTCTGATGGAGTAGGTCTCTCTGATGGCATAGGGCTCTCTGATGGCGTAGACCACACGGATAGCGTAGGTCTCTCTGATGGCGTAGGTCCCTCTGATGGCGTAGACCCCACTGATGGCGTAGGGCTCTCTGATGGCGTAGACCACACGGATGGCGTAGGTCCCTCTGATGGCGTAGGTCCCTCTGATGGTGTAGGTCCCGCTGATGGAGTAGGTATCTCTGGTGGCGTTGGTCCTTCTGATGGTGTAGGTCCCTCTGATGGCGTAGGTCTTTCTGATGGTGTAGGTCCCGCTGATGGTGTAGGTCCCTCTGATGGTGTAGACCACACTGATGGCGTAGGGCTCTCTGATGGCGTAGGTCCCTCTGATGGTGTAGACCCCACTGATGGCGTAGGGCTCTCTGATGGCGTAGGTCCCTCTGATGGCGTAGACCCCACTGATGGCGTAGACCCCACTGATGGCGTAGGGCTCTCTGATGGCGTAGACCACACTGATGGCGTAGGTCCCTCTGATGGTGTAGGTCCCGCTGATGGCGTAGGTCCCTCTGATGGCGTAGACCCCACTGATGGCGTAGGGCTCTCTGATGGCGTAGATCCCTCTGATGGAGTAGACCACACTGATGGCGTAGGTCCCTCTGATGGTGTAGGTCCCTCTGATGGCGTAGGTCCCTCTGAAGCTCGTTCAGCGCTTGGTGATGTATCTGTTGGAAAGATAAAATACGAGTTGTGCTCAACCTTTACCTGTGTATGAACTCAGCAGTGGAATTTGAGTCGTGAACAGACAGAGGAGGATGTATATCACCGTTTCCAACACTGACGATGACACATCGCTGCTCAGAGTGATACTTTGTTGAACTGAGGAAAAGAATCAAACACAATTAAACCAAATAATCACCCTTTAGAGAACTCTTGCTTTACATTCATCAAGTTAAAGAAATGTTTGCTTGTACTTGAAGAAGTACTGACTTGGAAAGTGCTTGGACAATGAAGCAGATGGGTTGACTCTCTCCCTCTTCGCTCTGAGACGGCGTCCAGCTCAGGGTAAACTGACCTGGTCCTGATCTGGTCTGGACCACGTTGTGCGGCCCGCTGAACAGCAGCTCAGAGACCCTTTAACAAGCGGCAGAAGAAAATGATCTTGAAACTCGGAGGAGGCGGAGTTTATGACCGGTACTTCAACCAGCCACCAGTGGCGGTCAAGATGCTATGGTGTTTACTTTTGGGAGGTGTCGGATCCTCCATCTTTATTTACAGTCGGGTTTAAATTCGATTTTAGCTAAAGTTACATACCCAAAAAGTGATATTAATTTATATTCATGATATTTCACTCTATGACATTTTTTTAAAGTTTTTTTTTCCTTTTACTCACATGGAGAAATTTGCAGCTGCTTTAATGTTGATGTCCAGGGTCTGATTGACGGGGGTGTAAAGTCGGGCTCTGTTGGCCGGTGTTGGAGGCAGGAACGTGGGCAAATAGAGTCCCTCTGTGCAGGATGGCACCGCAGGATCCACTGGACACACAGAATCAAATTTCTCAAAGGATGCTTTAAATTTGCCATAGTTTAGTAACTTCAGTAGGACTAAACCAATGATAAAGTAGAGAAAGAAACCCCAAATCTTTGGTGAGCCCATGGCATTGGTTGCACTTCTACATAGAAAAGTGCCAAAAATCCTGCCAAGACAAGTTCATAAAACTCCCTCTGACCAGGGCTACTAAGGGGTCAGACTGTTCGCTAGGGTCAAAGCTACTAAACAGGCCGTGGACAGCCAGTTAGCATGCTAGCTTCAGTAAAACCACACAGGCGATAGACATAAAAGCATCACAAGAGATAACATTGGTGTTGTTGGTGGTGTTAGCGGTAATGCTAGCTATGTAGCAGGGTCTACAGACACATTGGCAGTTCTGGGCAGACACAGCTGAGGTTGACGGGAGAAGTAGTGTTGATAGTTCTGTTGATATTTTGCTGTTTACCAAACAAATTGGAGATTAGGGTTCATCCTCTGGATCATGGTTATCGTGGATCCAGTGGTTGTCAACATATTTCAAAGTGGCTGCCAACGTTGCAAGAAATTTATTTTTATTTCTCAGGATGTCAAACCAATAAATCTCACCCTGTAGAACAAATTGGACAGGTATTTGGCTGATAGCGTTGTTTGTAGTTATGTTTGTCTGCCCCCCTTCGCCTTGGTTCAGGGTGATGGTCTGTCGGGGAAAGTCCTCCATCACCAGCTGGACTGCGTACGGACCTTCATCACTGCTGCTAGTGGCGTTGAATGACAGAGTACATGACTGCAAAAGGATCATGTACAAATTGAGGTCACCAGTCTCTGTGTTTATAAGATATATAAGAGAATCACTGTTGGAGACTCACCGGTGAGAGGCGGAGGACAGACGCTGGCGTGCAGGGGTTACACTCTGACAGCGATGTGTTTCCATATCTACATTTGACCTCGTCTCCATCAGGGTCAAACGCCAACAGGTTGAAATCTCTCTGACAGTTTGAAGGAACTCTGGGAGAGAGACATACGCCACTTTACTCCTGCATTAAAATGTGTGTTGTCTCCAGATTATATCTAGAAATGATTATGTGTAGGCGTGAGGAGGTTACCTCACAACTGGCAGGATGGTGATCTGAGGGGACGCGTTAGCTCTGCTGGTGTCGGAACGGATCCTCAGATCGACCAGCGTCATGGCTCTCCATGATACGATGCCATTTCTGATGTTATTTATCCAGTTACCACTGTTCAACCTTCAGTGGGAGTTGAGTTTAAGTCAGTTTTTAATGCAGAGACCCTGAGTGTACCTCGTTTGTTCAAATACCAAAGCCCCAGCATGAAGAGTATTAACTAATCAATCGATTGCCTGAAGATCATGTTTTTAGTTCATCAGTAGTTAAGGTTAGAGGTCATTGGAAATAAACTCTCCTGTGTTGAAGTGCGGCATTGTTTCTTTTGGGAGGCTCATCTAAATTTTGTCAAATTTCTCCTTTATTTCTTACAGTGTCATGTTGCACTTACCACAGCTGAAAAGCACCGCTGTCGGGAACCTGCCGAGTCATGACTCCCTCATCCTGGAGCCAGTCTCCGCTGCTCTCCTGGGACACTCTGTTCAGTGTCAAAGAACTCTGATTCCCACAGAACCCGCTGAAGCACCTCCACGTGTCGCCGCCTCCCGAGTGGAAGTTCATCTTATGTCGAAGGACGACCTGTAACATTACAGCAAAGACCATCTTGATTCTAATAAGACGTGATCTACCTGGATAACAGGATAATCATCACATGGGCTAAAGCTCCATACAGAGACAATAAGAACCAATGTGATTTACTTTTTTCCCTTCATTGTTCAGGATTGCACAATATGTTTGATTACTCATATTCATATCAATATTTACTTAGACTAATGCACAATAGGCACCTGACTCAACCTGCCCCATTTCCTTGTATTTTAGTTTGTAGAATCCTCGTTGTTGCATTGTTCTTAGGAGCTATAACATTTTTAAATACAGCATTGAACGCATTTCTAGCCTTTAAAAAATAATGATCCCACTTTTTAAGTTTTGCCGTTTTCCCTTTAGCCCCACTTTTCTGCATTTGTTACAGAAATCTTTCAAACATCTAATTTCTAAAGATGAATCTATTATTCGGAAGAGAAACTTTACGCACCGTGACCGATCCATCTGGGCTGCGGTCTTTTGGGTAGAAGGTCATGACAGTTCCACTAAAATGAGCTGTGTGGGAGCTGCCCAGCAGCAGCAGCAGCAGCAGCAGCAGCAGAGACAGCGTCATGGTGCAAGTGTTGGTCGCTCTGCTCAAACACAGTGATCAACAAGCTAAGCAGGAAATGTTCTGGAATGAGGAAACGTCTTTGTGGACAAAGGGTCAAGTGTGGTCAATATCTTCACCAATAAACAGGTGGTTAAACAGTTTGTACTTCTAACCCTGGTAGAGTAGAAGTACGACACTGTTGTTATAACTTTGTGTAAGTGAATGAGGAGGCGAAGCTGAGATTAAACAAATGATGTTTTAATGAAACAAACATTAGCATCTTTAACCTTGGATTCTGTAACTGTCATTTACAACATGAGTGAAATTCAGTAAAATGTGCAGCATGTAGAGTCGTTGGATTTACTTATTTAAATCCAGAACCTGGCCCATGTCTTTAGCAACAAGGAAATGTTATTTTGTAATTCTGGTTTTAGTCTATGACCTTTTAAAGGTTAAATATAATCTATATTTTCACAAAACAACATTAAGGTCAAGTTTGGTAGCCGGAAAAAAAGCTTGTCATCAGCAGGTGAACTTCCAGAGACAGGTCAAGCAACAGACTGATAGAAATATGACGGATAGTCTGAAACATTACTTTGTTAAAACATTAGTGATGATCGTTTAAAGTCTAAACACTGTAAAGAAATTTTAACATTTACAGTTCAATCAATGTCCACTAGGGCAATTCCATTTGTTAATGAAGATCAGGATACATCATTGAAAGACCAAGAACAGCTACTGAATGGACCTTGATAAAAACAAAACCCTGTTTCCCCAGTTAAACCTTTAGATTAAAATAAAAATGTCTTAGATTTCGTGCACAAGTGGATTAGTGACCACGCTGAATCAGCAGGGGTCACCGGTGGCTGTAATTTCCAGTTACACCTTCCCCAGTAAAGTCAGATTGGTGCTGGGTGGCAGTCCGAATCTCACCAGTTCGTTTTTAAGCTGTAGGAGAAAACAGAGCGATGCTGAGATATGATCATATTTGCCTTAGATGTGATGGTGTGTGTGTGTCGGGACTTTAACTTGAGTAGAGTAATTAAGGTTTTGTACTTTCTAAATTAAGATCTGCTCTTCAGCTTCTTTGTGGAAACAGGATCAGGAAGAAGATAAAAAAAAACAAAAAACTGGAACAGTGGCATATTTGAAGCTGCTGTGTGACATGTGATACTCTGACAGGATGTGTGGTTTGGATAGGAAGACACCGACCTGCTGTAGGACCGTACTCCTGATGTCTTCCTCAGTCAGATTCAACGCAGAGGTAATCCTCGCCGTCAAGCGAATGACAACTAGAAAGACAGTGAATCAACAGGTCAGGGCCAGAACAGCTGGTTTACTCTCATGCTACTACGCAACATGAATCACATCTTAATTAAATGAATAACACAGTCCAATCGTCAAATGAAAAAACATATTTTAAATGCCACATATTTTCTGCAGGGCCCGGCCAACCGGATTGTTTCCCGAAAGTAGGAATGAGGAGTGGAGCAAGAAGTTCTTTCACATAGCATCAACAGTACTGAGTTCAATGGTTGTATCAGTGCCAGGACTGGGCCAACATTTCTATTCTCACACACTGTTTACTGTGTGGTTAGTGGTGTAGTGATAGAGTGAATGGTAGTCGTACTTTGTTGGGACGATGGCGTAGGTCTCTCTGATGGCGTAGGTCCCTCTGAAGTTGGTTCAGCGCTTGGTGATGTATCTGTTGGAAAGATAAAATACGAGCTGTGCTCAACCTTTACCTGCGTATGAACTCAGCAGTGGAATTTGAGTCGTGAACAGACAGAGGAGGATGTATCTCACCGTTTCCAACACTGACGATGACACATCGCTGCTCAGAGTGATACTTTGTTGAACTGAGGAAAAGAATCAAACACAATTAAACCAAATAATCACCCTTTAGAGAGCACTTCAGCTTCCCTTCATCAAATTACACAACTGTTTGCCTGTACTTGAAGAAGTACTGACTTGGAAAGTGCTTGGACAATGAAGCAGATGGGTTGACTCTCTCCCTCTTCGCTCTGAGATGGCGTCCAGCTCAGGGTAAACTGACCTGGTCCTGATCTGGTCTGGTTCATGTTGTGCGGCCCGCTGAACAGCAGCTCAGAGACCCTTTAACAAGCGGCAGAAGAAAATGATCTTGAAACTCGGAGGAGGCGGAGTTTATGACCTGTACTTCAACCAGCCACCAGGGGCGATCAAGATGCTATGGCTTTTACTTTTGGGAGCTGTCACATCCTCCATCTTCATTGAGAGTTGGGTTTAAATTCGATTTTAGCTAAAGTTACATACCCAAAAAGTGTTATTAATTTATATTCATGATATTTCACTCTTTGACATTTTTTTTAAGGTTTTTTAAAACTTTTCAAGACCTGCAGATGCCCTGGTTAGCATTCCTGGCTAACTAGCTCGCTATCTGCTCACCACAGTTTCTGGACATGAGGTTCAATCGCAGAAGGTTCTGTCCAAATGTCTAAAGAGGATTTAGATTTTCCTTTTACTCACGTGGAGAAATTTGCAGCTGCTTTAATGCTGATGTCCAGGGTCTGATTGACGGGGGTGTAAAGTCGAGCTCTGTTGGCTGGTGTTGGAGGCAGGAACGTAGGCAAATAGAGTCCCTCTGTGCAGGATGGCACCGCAGGATCCACTGGACACACAAAATCAAACTTCTTGAAGGATGTTGTCATATCACCCTAGCTTAGTAACTTAAGTAGGACTAAACAAATGATAGAATACAGAAAGAAACCCCAAATCTTTGGTGAGCCCATGGCATTGGTTGCACTTCTACATATGAAAAGGGCCAAATATATCTGTTGAGAGAATTTAAAACATTTTAGTCCATTGACAAAAACATCAGCCATCGCTCTGCCGCCAAGACAAGTTCATAAAACTCCCTCTGACCAGCGCTACTTCTTTGGGGCAGACTGTTAGCATGACGGGAGAAGTAGTGTTGATAGTTCTGATGATATTTTGCCGTTTACCAAACAAATTGGAAAAACCACCAGATGACGGTGCTATAGCCGATGTGTATGTTCCTTATGAGTTTCAAGGCATCCTTCCAACATTTGTTGAAACATTTTAAGCTAAAACGTTAATGTGAAGCTCACAGGTCATTAGGGTTCATTCTCTGGATCATGGTTATCGTGAATCCAGTGGTTGTCAACATATTTCAAAGTGGCTGCCAACGTTGCAAGAAATTTATTTTTATTTCTCAGGATGTCAAAGAATAAATCTCACCCTGTAGAACAAATTGGACAGGTATTTGGCTGATAGCATTGTTTGTAGTTATGTTTGTCTGCCCCCCTTCGCCTTGGTTCAGGGTGATCGTCTGTCGGGGAAAGTCCTCCATCACCAGCTGGACTGCGTACGGACCTTCATCACTGCTGCTGGTGGCGCTGAATGACAGAGTACATGACTGCAAAAGGATCATGTACAAATTGAGGTCACCAGTCTCTGTGTTTATAAGATATATAAGAGAATCACTGTTGGAGACTCACCGGTGAGAGGCGGAGGACAGACGCTGGCGTGCAGGGGTTACACTCTGACAGCGATGTGTTTCCATATCTACATTTGACCTCGTCTCCATCAGGGTCAAACGCCAACAGGTTGAAATCTCTCTGACAGTTTGAAGGAACTCTGGGAGAGAGACATACGCCACTTTACTCCTGCATTAAAATGTGTGTTGTCTCCAGATTATATCTAGAAATGATTTTGTGTAGGCGTGAGGAGGTTACCTCACAACTGGCAGGATGGTGGTCTGAGGGGACGCGTTGGCTCTGCTGGTGTCGGAACGGATCCTCAGATCGACCAGCGTCATGGCTCTCCATGATACGATGCCATTTCTGATGTTATTTATCCAGTTACCACTGTCCAACCTTCAGTGGGAGTTGAGTTTAAGTCAGTTTTCCAATGTACAGACCCTGAGTATACCTTGTTTGTGCAAATACCAAAGCCCCAGCATGAAGAGTATTAACTAATCAATCGATTGCCGGAAGATCATGTTTTTGGTTCATCAGTAGTTCAGGTTAGAGGTCATTAGAAATAAACTCTCCTGTGTTGAAGTGCGGCATTGTTTCTTTTGGGAGGCTCATCTAAATTTTGTCAAATTTCTCCTTTATTTCTTACAGTGTCATGTTGCACTTACCACAGCTGAAAAGCACCGCTGTTGGGAACCTGCCGAGTCATGACTCCCTCATCCTGGAGCCAGTCCCCGCTGCTCTCCTGGGACACTCTGTTCAGTGTCAAAGAACTCTGATTCCCACAGCTCCCGTTGAAGCACCTCCACGTGTCGCCACCTCCCGAGTGGAAGTTCATCTTATATCGAAGGACGACCTGTAACATTACAGCAAAGACCATCTTGATTCTAATAAGACGTGATCTACCTGGATAACAGGATAATCATCACATGGGCTAAAGCTCCATACAGAGACAACAAGAACCAATGTGATTTACTTTTTCCCCTTCATTGTTCAGGATTACAAAATATGTTTGATTATTCGCATTCATATAAATACTCACGTATACTAATGCACAATAGGCGTCTGACTCAACCTGCCCCACTTCCTTGTATTTTAGCTTGTAGAATCCACTTTGTTGCATTGTTCTTAGGAGCTATAACGTTTTAAAAATACAGTTTGAACGCATTTTCTAGCCTTTAAAAAATAATTATCCCACTTTATAAGATCTGCCGTTTTCCCTTTAGCCCCACTTTTCTGCATTTGTTACAGAAATTGTTCAAACATCTAATTTCTAAAGATGAATCTTTTATTCGGAAGAGAAACTTTACACACCGTGACCAATCCATCTGGGCTGCGGTCTTTTGGGTAGAAGGTCATGACCGTTCCGGTAAAATGAGATGTGTGGGAGCTGCCCAGCAGCAGCAGCAGCAGCAGCAGCAGCAGCAGAGACAGCGTCATGGTGCAAGTGTTGGTCGCTCTGCCCAAACACAGTGATTAAATACCAACCCTGTGGATTCCTTGATGCCACATCCAACAAGCTAAGCAGGAAATGTTCTGGAATGAGGAAACATCCTTTTGTTGCTATTAAAAGATCATGATCAGAATAGACAAATGGTCAAGTGTGGTGAATATTTTAACCCATAAACAGGTGGTTAAACAGTTTATACTTCTAACCCTGGTAAAGTAGAAGTACGACACTGTTGTTATAACTTTGTGCAAGTGAATGAGGAGGCAGAGCTGAGGTTAAACAAATTATGTTGTAATAAAAATAACATTTTGCATCTATAACCTGGGATTCTATAACTATCACGTACAACATAAGGAAAATTCAGTAAAATGTGCACTATGTCGAGTCGTTGGATTTACTTATTTAAACCCAGAACCTGGCCCATGTCTTCAGCAACAAGGAAATGTTATTATGTAACAATAATAATTCCTTGTTGCATAATTCCGGCTACCAACAACAGCCGGGAAAAAAACATACGTCATCAGCAGGTGAGCTTTTTAAAGTCAGCTCCATCAGCCAATCCTCCAATCACCTGCCTGAAACACAGACACAGGAAAACACAGGGCAAGGGAAAAGGCACCACCCCCAGGCAGGGAGTGAGAACTACACTGAGTAACAACTGTATACAAGAGTATAAGAAAGAACCGCATGGACATCTGACCTCTTCTGTTTGTTAATTTGTCTCCAAATATTAGGACTTTTTCCATTTTTAATTTGAATGTTATGCTCATATTATTATCATTTTATTTATTATTAAATAATAAATAAAATGATGATAGTTTAAGGTTTTGTTAATTCTCTTATTGAAATAAAAGTTCATTCTCATAACACAATTTTTTTGGAGTCGTTAATTAAAGATTTATCCTCATAATATTATGATTTTTCGCATCAAACACTGATTTAAGGTTTGAGTTAAGAGAGTGTGAGTAGAGAGGACTGAAGGAGGCTGTGAAGTGTCCTAATCCTGTTTCCTTGACGGCAAAGGAGCTGAAACTTCCGGTGAAGGAAGCTCTGTGTGGGAGTGGAACGGGAATGGGAGTGGAACGGGACCCGCCCACCCTCACCGAGCTGTGTGATTGGAGGAGCGCGCTACCTGTCAGAGCTCGGTCATGTGACTGGTTGTTTGCTTCACTTCCTGTTTCGCTGTGTCGGTCTCGGACCTTCGGATAGTCTCCGTGTCTCCGGCTCCTTGGCGGCTCCTCCGACAATCTGCTGCGGGGTCTCTGAGCTTCCTCCGCCGCTGCAAAAACTCTTCCTTGCGGGGCTGCGACGGGGCCGAGCTCCGGGGCCAGTGATGGCGGACGGGGAACGGTCGCCGCTCCTGTCCGAGCAGCACGACGGGACCAACGGCTTCTCTCCCGGGGCCAGCGCGCACGGACATCCGGCTAAACCTCAGAGTGCGTCCCGCCGCTTTCACACCTTCACACGGAACAAGCCCGAGCGACCTGTAAATCCGACATTTAGCTTTAAATCCAAAGTGTCAACTCTCAGACACACGTTAGCTCCCGATGCTAAGCTAGCGAGCTAGCCGTTTGGCTAACGTCAGCTGAAGCTAAAAACACGAAGAGAAGAGATTTCACCTTCGAAAAAATCGCGTTATATGCATTTAAGTCCAATTTAACAAAGTTGGTTAAGAATAATAAAATACTGACGCGATGCAGGGACAATAAAACCACACAAATGCGCCTCTTAAAGTGAAGAAAGACAGGTTATTGTGTGTGATATCGGCTGTTTTGGGCATTTAAAAGTAGAAAATGGAAGTTTTTCATGTAGTTTGACTGATTTGTGGTTTGTTTAGTTGGTGCTTTACAATGTGCATCATCACAATATGTAGTTTGATACTTGATTTGGACGTTTATGTGTGTGAACACAAGAGCTGCAGTGAAAAATCCATCAAGAACAAATAGATCTTCAGCTTCTTCCATTATCATCGTGTCTGACATGACAAAGATGTATTTGGTTTAATTGGTATTGATTTAGAATCAGAATTATCTTTTTGACCAAGTAGGTTTTTATTATTATTTGATTTGGTATTTTGGTGCAATATAATGAACATAACAAACTGAAAGATTAGAATTGATAGAACATTTACATTAACAACTAAAAGCACACTTGACATTTTTATTAAAGTCACACTTATAACACCAGACGGATAAGAAACCTGAAATAAGTAAATGTAGTGTAATGCATCTCTCGTGGTCTGTGTCCCACTCTGTAACGTTTGTCTTGTGGGTGCGTCTCCTGATAGTGTCCTGAGATATTTACAGCTTAATGTTTTTTGTTCCATCGGTTCCCAGAGCGATAAGTAAACATGCTGCAGATAACGCGCTCACCGCAGAGAGAGGTTAGTTCCCTTTGTTTTAAAGACAAAGACGTCTTGTTTCAATCACTGAGTCACTTCTGTCTTTAGTGGCGTTTGAGTAGGTTGATTAAAAGACCGTAAAGATAGCGTGACGTGGTGATGATATGAGCTTACACTCCTTTTGATGGAGCTTGTTATCAAACCGTAAAACCTGGTTTGGTGCTGATAAACTCCAGGTTTCACCATAGGACAACACACGTGATGAAGGTGGTTTCCTGTCAGTGTCAAACACACAGACTCTAAAGAAAGATGGACGACATGTCTCCACTTCCTCCCGCTATACAGAAGTGAAGCTAAAAGGCCATTTAGCCTTTTTCGTCTGCAGCCTTTAAATATAAAGATCATCATCATAAAGTGAATGGACACACGTTTGAACCCTTCAGTAGCTGAGCTGGTTCCTGTCTCTCCAGGTTTGGCGCCGTTCCCCAGCTTGGTGGCTCCCGGGGACGCTCCACCTCCCTACTCGCCTCAGGGCAGCCCGGACAGCAGCAGCGCTCCGATCATCAGCTGCCGCGTCTGTCAGAGCACCATCTCCGTGGAGGGCAAGACGCACCAGCATGTGGTGAAGTGCGGCATCTGCAACGAGGCGACGGTGAGACCTCTTCTGTGTTCGTTTCCCTCTCGCAACTTTCTGATTCTTTAAGGGATTGTTGTGTTGTGATCTTTTTTTGTTATGTTCTGTTCCCTTTTAATGGCGCCTCTTGTTGCTGCTGAAATAAATGTTATTGTTGTGTAACTTTGCCCTTTTATATTCCGATTCCTGTTTTCTATCTTTCACTCTCGCTTTAAAATCCTGTCTATGATTATTATAGTTGATGTTTGCTGCAGAGCTTTCTGTTTAAAACACCTTTTGGCTCTGGAATATTTAAAACACCACGAAGAAAAGCGCTGAGTCGGCCTTCTAGGAAGCACAGATCTGAAAGCCTCGAGAACGACTGCGCCCAGCAACCATAAAAACATCAGGCGCTTGTTCTCAGTGTCGTGTTGCACATCCAGAC
Organism: Platichthys flesus; assembly: GCF_949316205.1. Taxonomy (NCBI): domain Eukaryota; kingdom Metazoa; phylum Chordata; class Actinopteri; order Pleuronectiformes; family Pleuronectidae; genus Platichthys; species Platichthys flesus. Next base: position 13,240,904 of record NC_084968.1, read on the forward strand.
TTCCTCTCAGGAAATCATTCTGTCTGATGTGCAGAGTTTCTGCTGATGAGACCAAAGCTGAGCCACTGAGACTCATTTAGGAAGCAAAGAACGAGGGAACTCTGGACACTGAGTCGTCTCTGTCTGTCTTTATCTCTCGGGTCAATAGCCGATAAAGAACGCCCCCGTCGGGAAGAAGTACGTCCGCTGTCCATGCAACTGTCTTCTGATCTGCAAAGTCACGTCGCAGAGGATCGCCTGTCCGAGGCCGTACTGGTGAGACAGAGACACAGCCACGGATTCCTTTTCACTCGTCTCAGCTGAAGTATTCGGTATTTAAGATTTCACTTCTTTAAAAACTCTGCACTCTCTGATTGTTTCTTCTGCCAGTAAACGCATCATCAACCTGGGACCAGTTCACATCGGGAGCGACAGTCCTGAGCCGCAGCAGCAACCCGTCGGCATCCGGGTCATCTGTGGTCACTGCTCCAATACATTCCTGGTAGGACACACACACACACACACACACACACACAAACACACTCTCTCTCTCTCTCTCTGACATTTAACCTCCTCTCTCTCTCAGTGGACGGAGTTCTCAGACCGAACCTTGGCCCGATGTCCACACTGCAGAAAAGTGTAAGTGTCTCAGCTCGTCTCTGCGTCCACCTCGCGCCATTTTCACCATTAATTATGTTTCCTGGTTTTGATTTCCAGCTCCTCTATTGGTCGGGGGTACCCAAGGAGGAGGAGCCTGCTCTGTTTCCTGCTGTTCATCGTCCTCGCCGGCGCTACTGCAGGACTCCTGGTGTGTAACAATGTGTGTGTGTGTGTGTGAAGATATCTTAGGTAACATCCACCTAACCGTTTTAGTTTAGTCATGTGTCTGGAAGAAGATAGTTTTGGTTTTAAAGTTTGAAATATCTCACACGGAATAATGTGTGTGTGTCTGTGTGTGTGTTCAGTTCGGTACGTGGGGGCCTGCACAGAACTCTAAAGGGATCTACGTGTCGTGGGCGCTGCTGATCCTGCTCGCTCTCTTCACCATGGTGAGAACCATCTACTGGAGGTGTCTGAAAATCAGCGATCCAATTTCCAACATCGCGTAGAGGGAGAGGAAGGAAGGAAGGAAGGTGAGGAGAGAAGGAGCTGAGAAGGAAAGAAGTAGGTTGTGTAGTTTAAACCGAGAAGCAGAAGCCAGAGTTGACTGCAAAAAGAATGAATCATGGACTAAAAGAGCGACGGGTCGGAGGAACGATTTACATTTAAAAAATGCTTCACATTCATGCCAAATTAAATTTGAGCTGCTAATTTGTCAGAAAAACACGAACTCTAGTTTGACACTGCGACTTCCATTGAACTCCAGAAGATGGCGTTTCTGTGGACGCGTGGAAAACGAGGGTCACTGGAGGGAAGAGAAAAACATATATAACTAATCTTCATTGTTGGACTAACGTGTTGTGTCAGAGCCTGATGCTGCTTCGCTGTTTTATTTCAAGCTGTTAATTTCTCACTGGAAAAAGGTTCATTCTGTTCTCTCCGTGCCCGAGAATCATAGAGATGATTGTGTGTTTAGACTGAGCGTCTGTTCTGTGAAGCTCTGGAGAGTGGGTTCCATCTCCTGTGAGAAGAACTGACTGAGAGTCACAGCTTCAACCGTCACAATCAGCTGCAGTGGAAGCGTGAAGCTGAACTGAGATCAGTTAAAAACACTCTGAAGTTATTAAAAGTAGAGTCCAGGAAACCCTTTCTGGAGAATCAGCGCTAAACGCTTTTTATTTTTGAGAAATACGACAAAAAAACAAAGCGAAAAAATCACACATTGATTTAAGTTACCCGACAAATACTCGATTACTTTCAGGTGTCGTGGATGAAAGAATATGGGGAATAAAACTCTTCATTGAATCAGTGTTTGAGGTTTGTCTGAGATCAGCTTACATTTAACACGGCAGAAGAAATAACTACTCAGCAGTTAATCACCTTCTTATCACTCTGTGAAACCACCAATAATCAAATATCTCCGTTACCACTCAAAGTCAAATTGCTCAGATCGTGTTTATGAAGTGTTTGCTTTTGTTTTGGGGCATTTTTCATTAAAAGCTATATTTCAAATGAATTGACTAACAAATTGTGGGAAAGAAAAACACTATAAAAGGCTTCAGGCAAAAAACAGGCAGGTTGATGCTGTTAAAACATAGCGAACATTCATACATATATAATATGTTCATGCATAATTTATATACATATGTACATAATGAGGGAGAGTCAGTGAAACTTGAATTGAGGCATTAACTGAGACAAACCTCGTCTTTCTTAATGTTTATGAAGATGGTCGAGTTGCGTGTTCATCTCACGGGGATTCAGGGGAGTTTAGAGTTCATTTTATTTTTCATCTTCATTGTGTTTATGTTAAATGATTCATAAGACGAAATGATAGTTAGAATTAATTATTGTGGCCAAAATAATTCATGATAACAATATTGTAGCAACATCTATAAAACGTTTTTAATAATGATAATAACGTTACTTTCAGTCAATTTCATCTCGAACATTTTTCATGTGTTTTATCACATTTTTCATAGATTTTCTCCAAAATCCATTAAATTATTATAATTTTTCATTTACCTGCATACAGTGCTCAAAGCAGATGTGTCATATCAACACTATATCAACACATTATTTTTATTATTACAGTTATTGTCAGTAAGTGGACGTCGCATCAGTGAACTTTCTAAATCCAAATCAAAAGTGCAGTTTTTTCCCCGTTTGATTCCGACATGAATTTAACACGAGGAACAAATTATTTATTTTTCTTCTTTTTAATTCTGTGGTGTGTCATCTGAAGGAGTGAAACTGAACTCGTGACAGTAGTAAAAACCTGTTTGTGTTAAAGTGTAAATATGAATCAGTTGATTATTTTGGGACTGTACAGAATTATGAGAGCTCCCCTTGTGGCCGATCTATGTAAGTACCCAATGACTGTGAAACATGTTGCACTTATACTCGTGTACTATTACTGTATGTTCTCGTCATTCTGTCGGATGGGTTTTGTTTGTTTTTTCAATATTGTGGAACAAATTAATACTTTTAACAACGTCTTCTGACTCAATGTGTCTTTTTTACAATATTTAATTATACATATGACAACTTTAAATAATATTCTCACCTTACTTTACTAAACACACGTTTTAAATCAGAAAATACGAATAGACGGGTGAATTAATAAATGTTAATGTTAATAAATTGCCCTGTTTGGCCTGTAACAGCTTGAGTTGACCACAAGTTGATCTTATTTGTTTTTCCATAGTTAAACAACTTAAAAAAGAATATTTGAAAACTGTAAAACTTGTAAACATTAATTTCAGATGCAGGTTAAAACGATCTACATTAAAGCAAAGGTCAATTATAGATGATACTGTATATTCAAAGAAATAGAATTTGTTTAGATTTCAGTACTTGCTGCAATTTAAAGCTTGAAAATTCTTAAACTGAACTATTCATTTTAAGAATTCAACATTGGCACCTTAACACCACAGGAGGGCGGCAGTCAGTCAGGACCTGCTCCCAATGTGCTTCTGTGGCCCTGAAGGTTTTCAACCCTCCTTGATTTACAGGTTGGTTTTACACAGATTCTGGATGAGATCTGGTTCTCTAAGTTATGATCTGATGCTGCTGCTTCATTTAACTTCAAACTGAACCAAACACAAGAAGCTTCTGACTTTAGGAAAGTCGGACAAACAAGCTAATGTCTCTGAACTTCAATATACTCGTTCTTTTTACTGTTTCTTCAGTAAAGTCATCGTACAAACTGAAAACGTTGAGGTGGACTTGAAGTAAACAGTCGGACCTGGGAGCCTCTGTGATAAGAGCCCGAACCAGTCAGTGCTATTAGATTGTTCAGATCACAGACTGTAAAACAAAACAAAAACAACTTATGAAACATGATGGAAATCTGACATTTATGTTTATTAAGTGTATTAATTCCGATTTGTTTTTATCTGCAGCTAATTTCAGTCTCAGAAACAGTTTGACAACAGTTGAGCACAGAATGAAAATGCAGAAAAAAAACGGATGATAGAATCCCACCCGTTAGTCGTCTTAAGTCCCTCGCTCTCTCTCTCTCTCTTCCTCTCTCTCCTCCCCTCTCTCTCTTCCCCTCTCTCTCTCTCTCTCTCTCTCTCTCTCTCTCTCTCTCTCTCTCTCTCTCTATCTCTCTCTCCCCCCCTCCCTCTCCAGCTGCTGCCTCGGAGGAGCGGCTGTGGAGCGTTGCAGCGTTCCTCCCGATTTGCCTTCCAGTCCCTCGTGGCTCAGATCCCGCTGACCCACTAATGGCTTAAGCCTCAGAAATCCGACCCGCTCCAGTTCGGGCACACCTGGGTTCTGGAACGCCTGAACCTCCAGAATACGAGTATCACGTAGGACTTTACGTTCTGGGCAGATGGGGAGTGGTGCTGACTTAGTTTTGTGTTTTTATGTGTAACGTTTGATCCTGTATTAGAATTGGCTGGAGAAGATCTATCGTCCGAACCTTCTGAAACTGGATCGGTCGCCTCAACTCTCAAGATCTTCAACCTTCTTCTGGATTCAAACAATGATGCATCGTTCTTTATTGGCATGGAAATAATCCTGGGAAAGCAAAAAGAGAAAACTCCTCTTTAGCCTCATGCTTCCAGAACAATCAGAAGTAGATGTGAACGTGTGTGTGTGTGTGTGTGTGTGTGTGATTGAGGACATTTAGATAGTGTTCTCTGTTTATATGTGTGGTTGTGTTGTTTGGCCATGCTGGAGGAAAAGAAGGCCCCACAGCAAAGCTCGGCGGACACAGGTCCCCTGATCGTGTCAAAGACCAACGACAGGACCCGGAACATGGCTGCAGGTAAAACCAACAACAACATCGCAAACAACAACAACAACAGCATCGACGCTGCACGACGGTGAGGACGACAAATATGTCTCGTTTGTGTACAAGAGAGAAGTCCACCTAACAACGCATGCAAGTCACTGTGTAGCGGGAGCTGTACGAAGATTTGATCTAACCAAGTTCATCATCAAAGAAAATATCTCACTAGTTTGTCGAGAAGTGTGTTAACTTCATGTAACGTGTGTGTGTTTGTCGTGCAGCACTGACAGACACAGGCTAATAACAGAATTGCATCTAAACGTGTGAAATGCTCTGAATGTCGTCTTCCGTCCACAGCGACTCCCGAAGGCTCCAACGACCACGTGTGCATGTGGAGCAATTAGCAAGTGTGAAATGGTCGCGTGGTGTTAGCGCTGGCTGACCCCGCTGACCCTACGGCTAAAACAGGGAGACGACCGTGTGTGAGAGCGTTGTGCAAACGTGGGCGTCCCGTCCGTCCAAGTCCGTGGCTTTAAGGGATTTCTTCAGCTTTGCATGTCGCACATAACATGCACGCACAAAGAACCGCCACACGTGTGTTGGTCCATGTTGGCCTTGTGTGTATCTGAAGGAAACACGTCTCTTACATTTAAATGAGTGGGACACCAGAGATGGATGTGAACGTTGGAACCTTCAGTGGTTTAATCTGAGTCGTCCTGTTTTTCACTTTCAGCTTCAGCTTCCATTTCTGTTTTGTTTACCTGGTTTTGTCTCAGTTCATCATTTTCCTTCCCAGAGAGATAAATGCATCCGTCTGTCCATCAATCAATTCATCCATCCATTTAATCATCCAATCATTTATTTAGCCATTTATTCATGCATCCATTTTTATTCATTTAATAAGTTCATTTAACCAGAGGTCTTTAAATTTGTCAAATTAAATTTTTACAAATAAAGGCCTTAAAAGAAAATGTTGAATCATCACGGAACAGAAGCAATTTTTAAAATTAAAAATAAAGTGAAACAGCTGAGTCGCTGGTTGAGGTGTTTATTAACGTGTGTGTTTTGTGCGTCTGCCATCTCGTGCCTCCTTTGTGTTTCTTGACTGTGTACTTGAGTGAGTGTAAAAAGTATATTTGATTTACCTCCATGTCCTACTTGTGTGTATTTTAAGAGAGACATTGACATTAGAGGAATATCTGAACAAACTCTGTGTGTCAAAGTTTATATGAAGGCTGATCTACACACACACATACACAAAACACACACACATACACCACACACCACACACTCTCCTGGCCAAACACCTCATAAATGTTTAAGAGGGTTTTAGTTTTTCGGAATGCGATAAAAGTGCAGCTGCTGCTATTCGATCGTTTTCTTCCTCTTCTTTTTAAGACTGTAACGTGACGTCCCACACAGTCGTCCTTCGCTCTTACTGGTTTCACTGGTGACGCTGCTTCAAGCTCAGCATCAAACATGAGGCAGAATCATGGTCTGGTGTGTTTTACATAATTTTACTTGTCTACGTAGATTTTTATAGTGTGGTTAATCTGCTAACATGGAGGAGGCGGGGTTTAGCACCTGTACTGCAGCCAAGAGGATCTGGCTTCACTTTTGGGAGCAGTCATGTCGTCCATCTTTATTTACAGGCCGATAATGAGAGAGTAGTAATGGTTCTCTCCTCTTGTTCCAGGTTTTAGATTCCCCGTCTCCTCAGTGCAGACCCGTCGACTTGTAGCCTCCACGTTTCAGAGGAGTCACTTTGTGTTTGACTCCATTGGTTCATCCACTCGCAAAAAATCAAAAGATCTGGGTCGAGCCTCAGGATCACGTTAACAGTGATAAGAGAAGACAGGAGGTCGCAGCCCAACTGTCCCTGACTGAGGGAACATAGTCTCATCTCATCTCTGTGTTTCTTTCTTAGTCATTTCATTCTGTGCGTATTTTCAGTCTCTTGAAATAGCTCGCGTCTTGAGGCTCGCTCATCGATCACCTGACACCTCGTACAGGATGACACATTCCTCGATGGTGATGAGATCTCTGCTCAGAGGCCGAACCCCGATGTGGACACACATCTTCACGCCGTGCGACACCATGCTGTGTCACTCTCGCTTTCTGCTGCACCGAAAGGTCAGAGAGAAACTGATTCTTTAGATTTCACAGCCTCTCTTCTCACACTTTTACGAGCACATATTGATTTGATTGAGAGACCCCTAGTGGCGGAAGTGACGTATTGCACATTTAAAGGGGACATCCGAGCCATCATCGACCTTAGAGGCTTCACTTTCCTGGACTTCTGAAAACAAATACTCAGACGTCCACCTTCTATTCCTCGTTGGTACTTATCAGTGACCTGCAGAGGGCGCTGTTGGTTGCATAGTGTTGCTTTAAATTTAACTTGAACTTTATAAAACAAATGTTCAATATTTATCACCAGCACATACTGCAGAGGAACATACATAAACTATAAATACTGACTCTAAATTACATCTCAGTCCAAGGACTCTTAAAGTATCACACCCCCAAAACAAGAACGTGCATTTACAGTTACACAGTTTCTATTATTACATTTATTATTTCAGCCTGACTTTATCCCCACAAATGAACGTTTTAATTAAAGAACAGGAATGTTCACTAGATGAGAAATAGAAAAGCAAATTTTTAACTTTTATTCATCTTGATAAATTGATTCCTAAAACCAAATGTTTTATTTATATCCTCCAACTTCAAACGATCACAAATATCAGATTTATGACATGTGAAGCAGCAGCAGGTTGTTGCTGGCGTCGGTTACTGCGTCGCCTCAGCGTGAAAATGAAACCATCTGAGAGATGCTGGGCGAAGCGCCGAGGACACAGGGACCCCCGGGGGCTGCTGAGGTAACCACGCGCCCTCGTCACGTGACCTGGGAGCTGTCAGTCATCACAGGCCGGGAGAGCATGCAGGCTGAGGGCAGCCAACATTTATATTTTATATATAAAAAATTTAAAAAGGCTTAAAGGTTCTTAAATAGTCTTGAATTTTGTGGATCGGTCTTAATGATTTTAGGTTCGTCACCGTCGAGATATATTGAGTGTTTTGCCAAGAACAGGAAATCTGAGCTTTGTTTCTTCTGGAAAAGATCCTGGTGTTGAAGACTGATACTAATTTGAGATTTCACATTGCTCTTCAGTCTTGGCAGCGGTCGTCCTGCGTCCTCACTGATCCAGGGTCGGGTTCCCACCGTCCAGAGTTGATGAGATCGTTGGGACGATGTAGATTAATGAGTTAGAGTGCGTGTGTACTAAAGTAGAAGTTTGTCAAAGCTGTTTTCTGTCATTTCAGGTCGTTGTTATCACAAACTCACTGTCTGACCCACTGGTAATGGTTCTGTTTGAGGGTTCAGACTTGTTTTTAGGGTCAGAATTAGCTTTGGGGGTGAGAATTTAGCTGTGATGGTTAAGGTTAGGGTAAGGGGCTTGGGAATGCATTACGCCACTGAGGGTCCTCACTAAGATAGAAGCACAAACACGTGTTTGTGAGGTAACCACCACCAGAGCTCTGCGAGGGGAGCGATGACAGCTGGAAATAAAACTGAAGGTCCTTTGGCTCAATGTCCCCTTCCACAAACACACACACACACAGACACAGACACACTCAGACACACACCTGCCAGTCAGCTGTGGTGTTGTGGTCAGGTGTTAAGCCCTGAGCTTCGGGGGAGGGGATAACAGGGGATATATTAGTAATTTGCTGCTCGGCTCCTCAGAGACAGATGAAAAAAATTCATCGACATCTTGATAAACTGTTGATTCAGTGGTTTGTAAAGTCAATGCCTGAGTCTTATCAGAGCTTACAGCCCTGAGCACTGAGTGCACGTGGTGGGATGTGATTGGTCGGCCCTGTCGTTGGCTCCTCTGCAACAAGGCGAACTTAGCAACTTTCACATGCTAGCGGCTCCTAAGCTCAACAAAGCCCTTCGCTGATTCATGTCTTTATTTTCAGGAGGAAGGTTTATCACCTTCTTTTTAGAGCTTAACTAAATCTGATCTGATCTTAATTCAGGTGTAAATCACATCGAAAGTGATGAAGCCACGAGGAAGTTGACGCTTCGTTTAAAAAATATCAAACATTTTATTTAATATATTTGAGGTCATGAGTATGTTTGGTAAATCTTATTTATAAACTCATCACCTGGAAATAAACTTTATTTCTTTACATTCTTGCAAACTGCTTTACAGATACAATAAAAGGGTAAAAGAGCGCAAACAGAGAAAATATTGTTGTTAATATTGTTAAAAACATTATTAGTCATATTATTATACTTTTTAAATATTTGTTATATACATTCTTCGTCTTATTATTATAATTATAGTTATTATTATGATCGCCTCCTCTACCAACAGGTAGGTGTGTTATGTATTGTAGGAGAAACAATAAAGTTTTTTTTTTTACTTTTTCAACTCTCAGCTTGTCTTAAACGTGAATGCTTTTACTCTGAAGCCTTGTGCTTTTACTCTGAAAGAAACCGGATCCCCAATCCCGGAAGTGTTCTCTGGTTTCCGGTTGTGTATTTCCTTGTTGTCATCGGCCTGAGGAAGAGTTTCAAACGCACTGAAACTGAGAAACTCGACGCAAACCACGGAAGGTATAGCGCTAAAAACATCGTGAAAGCGGGTTAACGGTCAAACTGCTGCGCTCGAGCCGCGGGTTCGATTCCCTGTTACACTGCGTCAGCCGCTGTTAGCATCAGAAGCTACATTAGCTCGTGTAGCCTCACGAGTCACGGTTGAGCGCCAGCTCGTGACGACTAAACACGTTTCTCCTCAACCTGGTAAACAATAATAACAATAACCCTCTGTTGCCTTATGTCACAATAAACAACTGTGTTCATTAAAGTGTGCGGATTAATGTACGTCACGTCACCAGGAACGGGTGGGTCCGGTGTCTATGAGCTCTGTATTTATTTTATTAATATTTCATCAACACTGATTTATTATGTAAATGTTGGTTCGCTGAAAGGATTCTGGACAAATACACTCTTTGTTTTTGTAACAGAATAAATGACCACATGTTGGAACTCAAACAATTTGGTTTAAGTCCCAACATATTTCATCATATTTACCATTAGAGCTGATGTTTTAATTTACAAGTTTAAGAGTTGGATGTTTCTGTCTCTTTTAAAAACTGTTGCTGAAGTGCAATGAACCCTGGGAAATGAAGACGTGAGAAGGATCCACCTTCTGGGGTCTTCAGTGCTCGGACCTCAGATGTGTCCTCCAAAGGATTTGTCCTCCTCTGAATCAACAGCTACCGGCTGAATGTGACTTGAATCCACTCAAGGCTGCTTTGGTTCTGATGGTTATTTTTAGTTAGCGTTAGCAACAATCAGCCCAAGGACAGAGTGACACGTGGTCCTATCCAGTGTGGGTCTACAGGTTCTGATGTGCTGTGTGAGGATGAGGTGCTTCTTTGTTTATCCAGACTTTGACCGTGGACAGGATTTGTCCTCAATGACAGAGCACAACACGTTCTCTCTCTCTCTACTCCAGAACGATAATATTCAAGAGGGTTTCTCTGTGTGACTGGGTGTTTGTGTAAAGGGCTGAATGTTCCCTCCACAACGAGCTGTGACCTTGTGTTTATCTGTGCTTCGCTGCTGTTGCTCTGCTCCCCTGAGTGTTTGTTCAACAGGAATCACCAGAGTGAAAAGGACAACACTGCCCAGAGACTGGACTCTACCCAAACAAGGAACTGAGGTCCAGTCCAATTCAATAACCCCTTTCTTTGTTTGAACTTTTCAGCTTTGCATTGCTATTGGAGCATGGTGCCATATCTCCTGCTCCAGTGCCTATAACAAGCCCCCGACTAGGAGGGTTCGCAGGGAGCTCGATCCTGATTGGACAGCAAGCTGCAACCTTGCAGCTAGCTCACCTGAGAGCCCAGCTTGCACTGACGCAGATAAACAATGCTCTCACAATTGGTAGTCAAGCTGCAAACTTGACAGCCAGTTCCAACGTCCCTACATCCTACATCCCCCCAACCCCTCCCTCCCCAACTGCTGCAGCCATCAGTCTCCTCAACCTTCTGAAGATTGCAAACACCATGTCTCATCCCTTTTATAACCCGTATGTCCCTGGCAACCAAAGTTCCACCCAGGGGTCATATGGACTCCCCAGTGTGCAGGCAGAGAGGAACCCTCGGACTGGATCTCCTCATTTTGGACCTGGGTCCAGCTCTTCTGCAGCTTCTTCTGCTCCTCCTGGTGGAATGATCCCATCACTGCTGACTCAGTCATTGAGCTACAGGCCCGAACAGGGTCGGGCCAAATTCGACACAGACATTGAGAGGTCTGTGGACCTGCATATTAGCAGAGCCAGAGATGAGGTGACATTTGTTGGTAAACCAGAGCATCGGCCCATGGGCCAGAGCAATCGCTTTACCAACACTCAGGAGATTCTGTCCTCGGGCACAGGGACAACCTCCTATATGATGTCCACAACATCTGCATCTGCCGGACACAGATACCCCGATGTTGAAAGTGGCGGTGGCTCCTCGGACTGGTTGCCATGCTACACAAGATCAATCGCAGATGATTCTTCTACATTTTCTTCACCAGCAGCTTCAACTAACTACACAAGCAGCGGGGGACAGCGTGATGCACCGGCCGCTCCAGGATTAGGTGATTTCGACTATCGTTTGTCGGAGAAACCTGGAGCTCCCACCGAGACAAGTCGCCCCAAGTACAATACTGAAGCTGCTACTGACATCCTTTTGCAGTTTGGACTTGAAAAAAAGGATTTGGACTATCTCATCTCGTACCCTGAAGAGCAGATGACCCCTGACAACCTTCCATTCATCTTGCGCCAAATCCGCACTCAGAAGGACGAGAGAGCTGAGAGAGCTGCAATCCAGCCAAAACCCTATCCTCAACCTCAACCCATCAGAGGTGTGAGTGGAATGGATGGTTTTCTTGGTTCTGGGGGGTCATCAGCTGTTCTCCAGCCCACTACAGTGATTGACTATGGACATACTGGCAATTATGCTGGAGGCGCTTTGGATGAGATTGGAAGGCCCAGTGGTGGGAGTGGCAACATGTTGTTGGTGAACACTAACAATATTAGCAGCCACAATCAAGAACCACCGCAAAAAGATCCAGCAGTGAAGAGCAGCTCCCTTGGTTCTTCATTCGGCCAAGGTGGCGCTGTTTCCGACTCTTCATACATTTCAATACTGAGCACTGATCCAGCAAAGACTCAACCGAACCAGAGTTATCAATCAATCCTCAGCTCTGCTTATCTGTCAAGAAAAGACAAAGAAGGAGGCTTCAGACATGAGGCGTCCTCCAAGGCCGGTCCTCTGAAGAAAACACCGGCAGATCACAAGTCTGCATCAAAAACCCAACCATCTTCCAGTCTCTTCCGGAGTGTGCATCCTAACCGACCTGATCTTGTGGTCATTGGTACCAGTGAGGCCAGTGGCACCAAGAATCAGAGCGCAACTCAAGGAAAAGGTTCCATGGTTGCGAAGCAGATGTTCAAACAGCAGACACAGCAGCAACCTCTGCAGATGCCAAAGAAGCAGGTGCCGAAACAGCCGGTCACGCACATGGGGAAAGCGTTGTGGCCTCCGGTTGTTTCTGCTACGCAACCTGCTTCTCTCCTCGCCCTCCCCACATATCCTGATCGAACTGTGCCACCTCCAGGGTTCAGCCCTCACCCCACCAGTACTCCTTCCGCTTCACTTCAACAAGCCAGAGGTCCGAAGACCTTCCTTCAGTCGCCCACCGAGCATCAAGCAAAGTTGCCAGACACCAATCCTCTGCCAACACCGGCCATGATGCATGACTATGCAGCCGCCACACCGAGGGTCTTTCCACATACCTGTTCTCTGTGTTTGAAAGAATTCACTAACATGAAGGTGAGTGGAAGGCTAGACTCTGATTTCTCTCCCTCTCGGAGATTCTGGGTCATTAAGTTCATTGTCTCATCTGTAAAATGTTCTCGTAGAATGTATCGTACCAATTAAAAAGAGCCCAAGGATTGAATTATGTGAAATATATTTTTAATTTGTGTGGAGCTGTAATTATACAATGAAAAAATCGTCCACTTATAAACTGTTCACCCTGTTGCACACTTGTTCTCTGTATGATGCTTGATTTACATAATCATATCCATGTTAAACAACTCAGAACCTCAGTATTTGGTTCAATAAGATGAAAGTCATTTAATCAAACAATGTAATGGCCATTGCCAAGTAGAGACTGTTGCGTAATTTAATATAGAAAAATGAGAACCGGTCGTCTTCTAATATGATACCAAGATGGGACTCAGGACTTGAAGACATGTCAATGGAAAACCACTGTTTCTTTTTGTTTTCTTACTCCTGTTTCAAACTTTGTATTTGAACACTGTTAGTGAAGTTACTCTCTGCACTTGTTGCCACCGTGGAGCTGTTTTCAGACACACTACGTCTATAGCTCATCTTTTCGTCCTCCGTCTCACTTGGACATTTTTTGGAAGATTTTACTCTGCGGCTGAAATGAAACATCCAAAAAATGTCCAGTGCAACTGACGGAGACATTTTTGCGCGCTTCAGTTCATCTGTATTTGTAATTTTTCACATTACTTTGTGTAACATCCAACAGTTTAAATCACTGTTCTTCTACTACTGGCCAAGCTTACATTTTTGGTTTATTTTTCATCATATTTTGTTGTTGGTCAATGTCAGACCTAGTTTGGTAAAAACCTGCTGTTGGATCAGGACTGAAAGAAACCAGATACAAACGTTTTGGGATTTTTGGACTTCCCCTCTCGCCGGACTCTCTCTGGACATGGATCTGCAAACATCGTCTCTTTGGGATGTAAAAAGGAAATTAAGTAGAAGTGGACACTTTAGAGAAGGGACAGGCTCTCTGAAGATCAATGGAACCTCTTTAAATCTGCTGTAACGATGAATCCTGAGAGTTGTGTGTCACGACAGTTGAGTTATTCAAGCTGATATGTATTTGTCATGAGATCTGTTTAATTGTTGTGGTTTTGTTCTGATTACCAGGATTGGATCTCCCACCAGAACACCAGCCTTCACCTGGAGAGCTGCAGAGTCCTCCGGACAAAGTCAGTCTTGAGTTTTCTTTAGATTTTGTAACTTTAAAGATGCTTTTTCTAAATAGGGGAAGTCCACCATAGATGCACCAATGTACTGTAGGGATGTGACTTTTCCTGAAAATGCTTAATAACTGAGCACTGAAATATTTGATTTCTATTATAAAATGTGATCTCTTTCATTTAATGGTTGCGTTTGAATTGTGTTACTCCTCCAGATACCCACTCTGGAATGGAGAAGTTTTGCTCGAGCCCAGGTAACGTTATAAGTTTTCTCCAGACAAGTAGTAATCAAACCAGTTAGGAACTTGCAACCTGCAGATTGTTGGAGATATTCTTTCCCTCTCATTAACCTCATGTTTAACTCGTTCCCCTTTCAGTGCTGCAAGGAGAGATGCCAAACCCTCGTCCTCAGCTTCTGCGCAGACTTCCCATCTGCGTCATACGAAAACCAGTCATGGAGGCCGCTCCCGTTCCCACTCTGAAGGAAGAAGAGAGAAACGCAGCCGATCTCTATCGTCACACAGCCCCAGATACTCTCGGTCAGTGAGAAACTAATTCTGAATCTCTCAAAATGTCCGATTGCAAGTGTTTAATTTATCGTCAGTTTAATTTACCGTTTACCAATTTTCTTTCCCCCGTATTTCAGTTCCCGATCTCGGTCCCGATCTCCACGTTACGACCATGATTGGTCATGTTCAAGGAGCCTCGAGACACAGAGGAGAAGAGAAGGCGGATGGTCATCTCCAACAAGGAGCCTGGAAAGACGATCACCGATGCCAAGGAGGAGTGAAGAGAGATGGTTGTCTCCAAGAAGAAGCCGCGAGAGACTCTCATCACCGGGGAGGAGAGGCGACAGATGGCCCTCGCCCGAGTGGAGTGAAGAGAGATGGTCATCGCCAAGAAGAAGCCGTGAAAGACTTTCTTCACCAAGGAGGGGCGAGGAGAGATGGTTGTCTCCGAAGAGAAGAGACGACTTATGGTACTCGAGAAGACCATCGTCCTCAGAGGGTTCCCCTCAGCGGCGGCTGAGCAGTGCCGGCAGACTGTCCAAGAAACAAACTGGTAAATCAGGTTTGAGAACTCAGCTCTTTTTCTGTTGCTGTCATAGCCCACATTGAAAACTCATGGAAAGAGAATAATAGATCACAGAGATGCACCCAGGATTCACTCATCTTTAAGTAGTATCTCAGTATTAATAGTGACTTAATGTCTGACACTGTTTGTCGCCTGTGTCCCTCCTAGATGTCCAGTCTCTGACATCTCTACCTCCTGCCTTGCTCAACGAGCTAGGCAAGAAGGCCAAAGGAGGGAAACGCCTGAACCTTATTCCCTCTGCTGTGAGAAAGAGCCCAGGCTCTGCTGCTTCCCTGGCAGCGAAGAAGAAGACGATGGTGACGACATCGCTGCAGAAGAGCGACGTGAGCGCTTCCCCAAAACCTAAGGTTGGTGTGTTTGTTTGTATTAGTTTATCTGGGACTTTCGCTAACTACCTGTTTGAATGCTGAGAGTTTGGAACCTGACACACAGTCTATATTTGGTTTTCTCTCTCTTTACTCAGGTGTTCAAACCTGCACCTCCAACCATGGTGAGGTTAGAGGGCGTAGTGAGCGGCCTCTCTCACAGTGACGTGGTCGCTGCGGCGGAGCAGTTCGGAAAAACCAAATCAGTCGTGTTGTTTCGGAAGAAACTGGAGGTATGAATAGAAACTGTTCACTGTATACACTGCTGTACGTTCAGGTGTTCATGTTTCTGATTGGGTATTTTTCTACTGAATAAAACATGTAGTGGTGACCTGTTACTGTGAGAATCTGGTGAGTCCTGATGGTCGTGCTGATCCAAAGTCTTGTGTGTTTGTGTTATTTAGGCACTGGTGTGTTTCGAGAAAGAAGAGGATGCCAAGAAACTGAAGAGCTTAAAGAGCCTCGACTTGAGAGGAATCCCAGTCTATGTTGCCACACAGAAGGTATGACTCTGGATCTGTCTGTCCCTCCCTGTTATTCAGAAATATGATGTGTGTTGATATTTGTCATTAATCAGAATAATCTAAAATAACAAAACTCATTTGGTTTGTTTGCAGATTCTTCAGCAAAAGAAGAATCCGGTGAAGTAAGAGGCTTCTTTCACACACTTAAACACTGGTTTTATATTGCAATAATCAGTGTATTACTTTATTCAGGGACTAGTAACTCTTGTCTAGACAGTAAAAAATACTGTATATATATTTGTCTTTCGTGCACCAGCAGGGTTTTATGGATTCTCCGTTCTCCTATTTTACAACCTTATTCTTCTCTTTTGTTCACAGGAAACCTGTTTTGTCAGGTGTCTCCACATCTCAAACCACTAAAACCACAAAAACCACAACTTCCTCCAGAACGGTTTTGCTCCCGACGTCTTCCAAAGCACCACAGAATTCCTCTGGAGCCAAAACAAAAGAAAAACAACAAGGTAAATGTCCATAGTTAGTACCCCAGTGTTATCTCTCTGATGTTTGTGTTCACGTCTCTGATAAGTTCGGTTAATTGATGATATAACTCTGAGATACTCCTGATTGGTCAAATTGCTCAGCTCCAGCAAACGTAAGGTAAAATCCAGATGTTTTGATTGAACACAAGATCTAAGCAGCAGGTAAACGTGGTTGTGTCGGACTGGCTCTGTCAGATATGAACGTCAGTGACTTTTCCAAATGCGTCTCCTGTACTTATGGGTTCAATCTCCTCTTTCAAGCTCCTGCTTCTGCCTCTAAAGCCGTCGGCAGTGATTCAGCCTCAAGCCAAGAGCTGCTGACCATCGGGGACACGATCATAAAGCAGCTGAATCAGAACAAAATCAGTAAGAAATCCAAGAGAGACTCTGTTTGTGTTCCTGATTCTGTTTTTTAGTGTTTGAGATTTACTTTGTGCTTTTCCACAGAGTGCGTTGGTAAGAAGATCTGCCAACAGAAGCAGGTAGGATTTTACAAATCACTTCGGCTTCACTAATTCAACATATATCACCTGATGTTTAAAATAAAATGTGTTAATGATTCTTAAGAAGATGTTATCAAACCCTTATAATAAAGAAATGTAAATTGTTTTCTTTTATAAGTCACTGTTGTTGTTTTCCTTCTCTAAACAAAACCTCAGTGAATATTTTGTCAAACTTGATGTGAAATTCTTAAACTATGAACTTAAATTTATTTATTTTCCTTAAATTTCCCCAGTTTTTGGAATCTGACAAAAGGCATTTGGTGATATCCCAACTGCCGAAGTACGAAGATGGCTGCTACACCGAGGAAGACATCGCCAACGTCTTACTCCCATACGGATTTATCTACAAACGCGAAAAGATCTTTGTTTTTCCGGAGGCCTGCATGGTAGAGACCGATTTATCACTTTGGTTTATTTATCCCATATTTTGTTGTCTTTCAGGATTCATCAGAAGTTGTCATGTTGTGTGTTTTGCTTCTTAAACTCTTTTTGTTACATCAAGAATTGGGAATTTCATTATATACGTCACAAACATAGACTCGGACTCATTGAGTCTATCATTGGCCATAACTGCAACTTGAATTCCAGAGTAATTCTAGTATAACTCCTACTGTTGTATATTTTATCACGGTTTCTACATATTGTATTAAACACTTTGTCTCTGGTTCCCCTCTCAGGCCTTTGTTGTGATGCCGACAGTGAAGGATGCGCACGAAATAATGAAACTCATGGTTTGGAACAGCATCATGTTCAAAGGCTCTCGTCTGCTGCCGCACGTGCTGCACGACAATGTGTTGAAGTCGCCGGTAAGCAAACACAAACCTCACTGCCTGCTTTGCTCCACAGGTTGTTGTTCATGCCCAGTGTATTAAATCTGATGTTCTGGTTTCAGCTGACGTTCTACACATACGTGATGAGCCTGTTCCTGACGCAGTCAGAGGAGGATCGGGGAGAGAGGATCATCTACATCGAGGACATCTCACCGAGCGAAGCCCGAGGCCTCAGGGAGGTTTTGAGAAAAATCGGTTGTGTCACAAACTTCATGCCTCTGCTCAACAAGGTATGAACACACACTCACACAGACGTTTCAGTGAGTTTAATAAAGACTTCCTGTTCATCTTATCTTTCCTGTGCGTGTGTGTGTTTCAGGTTTTTGTTGAATTTGACTCAAGTTGTGATGCTGATCGAATTGGAGTTTGGCACAGCCTCCTGAATGATGCCCCTGGCTACAAAGTTTTCAGACTGAAACCAACAGACGAACATTCTGAAGCTCTGTGTACGTTTCTTTCTGTTGAGAAGTTAAAAGGGAGGGTTGGGCTCAGTCTTGGAGACGGAGGCGATTTCGGAGTAGAACCGTTTCTCCTCTCATCTCTTTGGCGGAGGAAGTTACTGAGCATTCTTTTCTGCTGCTTTTCGTCTTTGCAGCACCAAGGCTTCCTGCGAACGCTCTGCCGGACAGCAAGGATGTTGTTCCCGGAGCGACTATCCCAACGGTAAAATTTGGCGTCCCACAGGGCAGCATTGGACCGTTTTGGCTCACTATGGCTACGAGTCCATTTCTGTTCCCCACCGTGTCTCCTTGGTTCATCATCCCAGGTAAGCAAAAAACAGCTGGAAATGAAAGCTGCTGAGTTTAACAGGTTTTTGTTCAGTTAAGTGATTCTGCTCTTTGTTTGCCTCCAAGAACATCTGACCATCACAGGAGAGGTCGACATCGAGGTAACCACAATCTCTCTATAACTACAACCATTTTCCTTTTGTGCAGTTTACAGTTTAAAACCAGCAGTAGAGCCTTTACCCCCATCAAAGCCCAACCGTCCTATTAAATGAATCGAAGCTGCTCACACTCAGTCCCCTAAATATGCCTGTTTTTTTGTGTGTCCTGCAGAAGGTCAACAGCCAAGGTTCCATGTTCCCCACACTCATGTTGACCGGTTTACCAGAAGGAGACTACAGTCAGGAGGACGTGGCCAGGCTGGTCTTGCCTTATTTCCCCAAACAAACACTCGACTCTCTGTACTACAACGTGGTCGTGCTGACTCTGCAGAGGAGGGTGAGGACCAAGGGCTGCAGACGAACAATCGTTCCAGTTGAACTGAGTTATAACATCTTTTCTTTCTTCTCCGCTCCAGGCCTTCGTGCATTTCAGCGATTGGTCATCGTGCTGTGATTTTGTCAGGTATCACATCAGGGAGCCTGTTTCGGTCCAAGGCTGCGTTCTCAAGATCCACTTTGTCCTGGAGTACATGTATCCTGAGTCAAGAGAGGTGTGGACACTGAGGAGAGAGTTAAACAGGACAACATGATCGTCTCTTGTTCCTCACTCCGTTTCTCAATGAACATTCAAACCATTTTCATCATTAAACCATTTGGAGAAAAGATGTTTTCCGACTGAAACGTGTTTTAACAGCATCTGTGTATTTTTGCAGGAGCTCATGTACAAATCCATGATGAAATGGAGCAACTCTGTAAGTTCCTAATCATTTATTTGAATCTGAAATTATTATATTTCTTGACTCCTTGGTGCTTAACACCACGTTGACTGTTGTTTTTCAGCGTGTTCCAGATCCCCAGTCTCTGGAGGAGCGGCTGCTCTGTGTGGTTGTCTCTAAGACCAGTGTCCACATCATCAAGACCGTCATGTACACGCTGGCGTCCATTGCTAAATTTGTCAGCTTCCTGCCGCTCGCCAACAGGGTACGAAAACAACACAACAACACACAGCTTAAGTTGTCACACTGAAGTGTGGAGTGAAGAGCAACAGAATGTCAGAGTTTTATTTTATGTAGATGTTAAAAAGCAATTTTAGTGTCGTTGCCTTGGCTTCAAACTGTCAGAACAAATTGATCCTAACCGGCTTGTTTTAAGTCAATAAAGTAAAATAATTTGAATTAATAACTAAAATAAGAAATAATTATTAAACGAATCATTCATATCAGATTAACAGATATACAAACATGATCACATTACATTAATAAACCCAGTTTTTTTTGGGAGGTTTCCGCTGTAACATCTTAAACTGATGCTTTAATCGACTGAAATCTTTTGTCTCACCTCAGATATGTGTGGAGATGGCTGACGACGCTGGTGTTAAGAAGGTGCTGGAAAACTCCAACTTAATGACGAACATTTTTGCATCGCAGGCCCGAAAGAAGTAAGTACCCTTAACTCAGGAATGAGAAATGCATAATTTAACTTGAAAACGTGACCAACTCCCTTTCTCTTCTTCTTCTTCTGTTTGTCACAGGGGTCGAGTTCAAGGTGTTGAATCGTGAGTGTTTTGCTTTTCAATCGGTTCTCGTCCGGTTACGTTGACATTGACAATAATCGGTGTGATATGGTCTCGCTCCAAAGCTTGTCTGCTCAGTTACTGATGAACCAGGAAGCTGTAAAGTGACAAGTTTGTCAGAGAAAAACGTGTTTTTTTTCTGTTTTTAATTTTAGTATGAAGAGCCTCAAGCAGCGTCTGGAAGACGGCAGTGAGGCCACTTTGTTCACCGTCAGTGCTAAAGCTCCGCCCGCGACACATCCTCCTCCTATTCAACCTTCTGCTAACGGGCAAACACCTGTTGTGCAAACCAGTGTCCGTGCTGCTGCTAAACCAGCAGCGTGTGATGAATCCATCACTGATGAACACGGTGAGAAACTGGGAACTGAAATCGTCCTGGAATCCACCGCATGTCCTCAGTCAAATGAAGAGAAAGTCGTTAAGATGGCGGAGGAGGGCTCAACAACGACTACACATGACGCTGCTTCTGGCGCCACACACACACATCTGGTCAACTCTGAAGAACCAACCACAGAACTTCCTCAGATTGGGGCCAAAGAGGTGATGAATCTTTTGATGCTCTTCTTTGTAAATCATCTGTATTTATGGAGAAATTGGGAACATTTAGATCATAAGGTCACAATCATGAGAAGACGTGGACTATTTGACTAATAATGCAGATATCTTCATATCCTTGTCCGTATTGAATACGCAAGTTAAATACTCGCAGTGTAGCTTGGAAAAAGTATAAATAATATTTACTTAATGAGATTGAATTCCTTCTTTGTTTATGATCCAGGGTCAAGAAGATTTTTCAGATGATGTACTTGCTTCAGACGCCTACATTTTTGATGAGCCAAGTTTTGACATGAGTGACTTTGTCACTCTTGATGAAATTTCTGATGATGTTGAAGAAATTAGCCAGGACCCCCACAGCTCCTTGTCCTCCAAGCAGTCCTCCACAGGGACAAAACGGAAACAAAGCTCCGGTACTTCACATGCTCCGAGAAAGACCTCAAACAGATCCTCAACAAGATCCTCAACAAGATCCTCGAAAGACTCTAAGAGCTCTGCTTCTTTTTCATCCAAGTCACCCAAAGACTACGTAAGGAGAAGCTCTTCTTCCAGCTCAACCTCTGTGTTGCCAAAAACAACTAAGGACTCATCTAAACCGACCAAATCCCCAGCCTCATCCTCTACCTCTCCGTCTCTACTAACTCTTAAATCCTCTCCCTCCTCTGGTCACAAAGCACAGAGGAGCAAGACAAAATCTCCACTCAAAGGCTCTCATGCTTCATCCTCAGGTTGTGGAATCAGATCGTCCCTAGCTGCAGGTGAAAGGGTAAAGATGATATCAGCAGTGGTGTCTGTAGAGCGTCTCCCAGTGTCACAGAGACAAGCAGCAAAAGAGAGAGTAGAGGCTGATTTAAAGGACACCAAACTCAAAGACCTGGAAACAAGCAAAGCGGAAAAGAGAGAAGATCATGACAAACATATAAAGGAGGAGGATGTTGATAGTGGAAATAACCAAATGCTTGAGTCATTTGATGGCCAAACTGATAATCAGAAGGTTGAAGGGAATCAAGCAGGCAGCTCTGACACCAAGACACCTAAACCTGAGACATGCTTGGTCGTGGACAGTGTCAACGATGATGGAAAAGCTTGCCCTGAGAAGTCCACTGAAAAGGAACTGGACAGTGTTACCAAAAACAAAGGAGGGAAAGAGGAGAGTTACCTGGTTGAGGATGATGCTTCCACAGTGAAGCAGGAGGCAAATAATGACGTTAGTGTCGAAGTGATAGATCCAGGTAGGAAAGAAGAGGAAGACGAATTAACATCAGCAGAATCCTGCAAAGATGTCAAAAGACCTGATGATCAAATCCCAGAAGATGAAGACCAGCCTCCCAAAGTCTGTGACAATAAAGACAGTGATGTTACTGAACAAGAAACCTTTGAGATATTGGATTCAATTGACGATCAGACGATAATGGACCAAAACACTGAATCACAGAGTGATCAGATGTCTACAGACATTTCACGTAGAGAAGAAGAAGAGGAGGATGCCTCTAAAGTAGTGGATTCTGTTATAGATCAGCCAACAACTACAGAGTCTGAATCTGACAACAAGAAACCTGACGCTACTTCTAGAAGAGATGATAGATCCTCAAAGAGGAGTGGCCTGAGGACCAGATCATCCAAAAGTGAAGAGAAGGTCAAATCACCAGAGAAACAGGACAGGGTGGTGAAAAGATCAGAAGCACCACGAGACTCCTCTGCAAGACTTCCTCAAAGAGACCAAGACCCTGAAGAGGAGAAGGTGTCTGAGATGGTCCATTCCACTGAAGAACTGGTTCAAGAAGCGGCCGCCACAGAAAGAACTGATAGAAGAAGGAGTGGAAGAGGAAAGAATCTCACTGAAGCATCTGAAAAACCAGATGAAGAGGAGGAAGCTTCGTATGAAATCTTAGACTCTGTGGAGGACGAGACTGTGACTGAGGAACCGGTCGTTATGACGAGATCCACCAGAGGAAGAAGGGGAAGGACGACTCAGAAAGACCAAACAAAAAAAGAGGACACACCGACAAGAAGTCGACGCACTCCTGTCAGAGAGTCACAGGAAAAAACTCCAAAGATGGAGAAGGAAGAATCTTCAAAAGAGAACTCACCAACAAAGAAGAAAGACATTACTGTAAGAGAGGAAATAGATGAGGAAGCCACCTATGAAATATTAGACTCTGTGGAGGACGAGGTTCTTCAGGAGGACCGGCCCCCTACAGGAGGGAAAAGGAAGAGGGGAAGACCAAAGAAAGCTGTTAAATCAACTAGAAAAAACCCTGTAACACTGAAGGGCGACAAAGATGCATCTGAAAAAGAAGCTGATGATGATGATGAAGAGGAGCCTTTGTATCAGATTGTAGATTCTGTGGAAGATGATCAAGTTCAGGAAGGGTTGACGACCACTGAGGAGTCAAAAGATGAAACTTGTCCAAAACTGGAGGAAGCAGCTGTTCAAGAAGATGCACCAACGTGTAGGACCATTGTGGAAGCATCCGACAAAGATCTCACCAAGGATTTAGATCATGAAGGTACATCTACAACAAAGGTCAAAGATCCCACAACACCAGAAGTGGAGAAGAACCAAGTGATGAGTGCTCTGGTGGACCTGGATGAAGTGAGTGATGAGGAGGAAGATTACCCTGACGACATAGCTGAGGAGGAAGAACTGAGGGAGATGATGGCTGCTGCTAAAGAGAAGCAACTCACCATGGAGGAGGAGAGGAAGGAGCTAGTAAGGGAACGAGAGGAGGAAGTAGAGGTCGACACCATGGAACTCCTGACTCTGGACGAGCTGGAAGCAGACGAGGCTGGAGAGGAAATTGTGCAGATGCGTCCTGAGTCGAATGGTGAGGTTCCAGCCGGAGAACTTCAGGTGCTCGTCACTCTGGAGAAAACTGTAGAAGAAGTGGAGGAAAAAGTTGAGGCCCGCCCACCCATCGAAGACGGCCAATCAGTGGACTCAGCCCCCCAGGTAAAATACCGATTTGGAATCATAGTTAGAAACATCGAAGTTTGATATTTCTGCCGTTAGGAAACTATTGTAAATTCATCGCAAAACACAAATCTGCCAACATACTTGCTGCGTGCACATCTACATACCATAAACTACAGTATAGGTCATTAACTTGACCTTTTGTCTGGTATTTGTTTGTACAACGGGGGTCAAGCTCGGATGGTTTCACAGTCTGTGCTTCACAAACACATTCTAACCATGTGTTGCTCCTCTTTGTAGACGTCGGACACTTTAGATGAAGCGAGTGATGACGTGAAAGAGAAGCTGGACCAAGTGGAGCCGACATCCAGACCTGCTACAGGTTTGTGTTGAAATGAAAGGATTTACGATGGCTACCGGCTGATTTCAATTCAAACCAAAACTAATTTATCATACACCGATTGACTTTCCCCCCAAAAGTGACAGAGGCTTTTCTTAGGCCTGATGAATTTATCCTTTCTTCCTCTTCTTCAGCTGTGAGTAAAAGGAAGAAGGAGATTGTCGGACCTGAGGCAAAGAGATCTCGTTCTAAGTCTCCTTCTGTTCCTGCCGACTTCAAGCTGCCGCCATTCAGAGCCAACCATCCCCTCGGTGAGAATCACAATCGCAAACACAGTTTTATCTAATATTAATTTCACCAGATTAAAAAATAGTTTGATATGATTTTTACGTTTGTGTTTGTGTGTCCCTCCAGGTCAGGAGTTCGTGGTCCCTAAATCTGGATACTTCTGTAACATCTGCCGTGTGTTCTACCTGAGCGAGAGCAGCGCCAAGGACGTTCACTGCAGCAGCAAGGCGCACTACAACAACCTGCAGGTACACAATCACAAAATGTAACACAAAGTCACACCGGTTCATTCACTTCATAGTACACAAACATTCCTATTAGAGCATAATGCGGATTCAGGCTGTTTTGAGTCAACTCTGAGCATATTCAGGTCAAACAGTTAGATCTAAAAATGTCCATTACACCTGACATTGTTTGTGTTCTTCTTCTCAGACACACTACCACAAGCTCCAACAGAAACTATCGAGAAGTTCAACGCCAAATTCTCAAGACGGCGTTTCCGATTGATCCAGACTTCAGTTTCCGATCCTTGATCTGGATTTTGCCTTTAAAACCTGGACAAGTGGAAACATCTGGAGCCACTGACGGCGGGTTTGGTTGAGTTGTGTTTTCACCTTGATGGTCCCAGTTACAGTTCTAGAAATAAAGTGTAGATTTTAAAAGATAATTGTCGAGTTTCTTCATATGCTGGTGGACATTTTTACACTAAGCTGTATGTACACTATGTTTTTCCGTTTTTGTATATGTCTAATAATTATCTGACACATGAACTTATGGTTGTTTGTTGTTTTTTCAGTTTTTGCCATTTACTGCTGCTACTTTACATTTATCAGTCGGGGCTATTTCTTTTCACTGTTAAATTCCAGTTTGTAAAAGAAATGTATGGTGGAATAAATATTTTAAATAACATTTTACAAACAGTATTTTATGTAAATATAATTAAAAAGAGTTCTGTTGAACACATTCTTGTAAATTTGATTGATTGTGATGACGAGCCACTCTTGTGAAGCATTTGTTTGTTGTGAGTTAGATGTGAAAGTCTGTGAGTGTAAACACTAACAATGTACTGCTAGTCGGGTCTAGCTTTGGTCAGATATTCCTCAGCAGAAATATTGCACATGACTGAGTTATTACACGATATCAAATA
This sequence comes from Platichthys flesus, assembly GCF_949316205.1. Taxonomy (NCBI): domain Eukaryota; kingdom Metazoa; phylum Chordata; class Actinopteri; order Pleuronectiformes; family Pleuronectidae; genus Platichthys; species Platichthys flesus. Next base: position 13,266,311 of record NC_084968.1, read on the forward strand.
TTGCACATGATATTGAAATAATTTGATAAAATAAACAATATCATACATATTGCAGGTGGCACAAACAGATTAAAATGGCTCTTCCGCTGTTAATTAGTTGCTGTTGTTTCTCACATAAGGAAGATTTCCCAAAATGTGACGTTTTGGGATCAGAATCGAACCGGTAGTTTACTTTTAGTAACGGCGCTTTTACTCTGAAAGTGCGTGCTTTACTCTGAAGGCCGTGCACCGGAAGTCGTGACAGCCGGCTTCCTCGAACGTTCCGACGCGAGGAAGAGTTTGGACGTATCTAAAGGTACGTGTCGGAAAAAAAACAACGATTTAAAAACACGCAGCTGATGTTTGTGAAACATTCTCTGCGTGTAATTCTTCTCCGGCTCTCTTGCTAGCTCCGGTTAGCAGCAGCTAGCAGCGGTAAGCAGCAGCTAGCTTAGCTGATCGATGCCTGATCATCACACCGTTAATCCTGATTCAACGCTTCCGGTTTATCAGAAGAAACGTAGGCCTGCGTCAATTCACGAATGTCACGCAGTGCCTGTTGTGCGAGCAGGTTGTGTGCGTCCTCGTGAACAATGGCAACGTTCAGATGCACGACTCACATAATTATAACAGCAAACCTTGTTTACACTTTTAATCACACTGTCACAAACTGCTTTACAAGTTCAAAGTGAACAATTAAAGGCAAAACAATAAACTATTTGTGTGTTTAATTTCCACGTTAAAGAGCAGAAAACAAGTTCAAATAGAATAAACAAAACGTGTTATTAGAGATGTTAGGATCAGATGTGTTTGTGGAGATCACCAGACGAAGGAAGCCCTGAAGGAAAAAAGTCCCGGTCACCAGAATGGACGAGACCTGAGCAAGTTCTTCTTGACAGTTTCACGGGGGACGCCATCAGCCCATCTTCCCGAGATTCGCCAGCCTTGTTTGTGTTTTTTTGTCTTGCTTGTGTTGTTTTGTCTTGTTTGTGTTTACCACAAGAAGAGCTGGAATCAGCAGAATGACCGGTCACGCTCATTCCACAGCTGGTTGTAAACCACGGACCTAACGCCTCGAAGATGGACTTTCTTCTTCCTTGTTACCCTTCCACGTCTTTTGTAAGATCTGCCTTGAGACTTGTGTAATTAAAGCTGTGGTTCCACTGCACGGTCATTCCCCAGGATCTAGGAACCTGTGATGAAACGCTGGCTGTGTTCCAAGCTGCCTCCTTCCCGGCTGCGTTGATCTGCCAAGGCCGAACCGAATGTTATGCCAAATTCTGCTTGTCTGTAGAGGATAGTCATAACTGCAGCAGTGACACTGTTTTCTCTCTCTATCTCTGCTGTGTTTCTTTTGTCCCCTTTTTTTCTGTCTCTCTAGTGACGCCCAAGACAAGTGAGAGAGGGAGCGAAACAAGCACCAGAATGGACCAGACAAGACTCTCTGGATGAAGCGTGTGACTGAGCCGAGGCACCGAATCCATTCAATGAACCCTTTGTTTTTTATTTTTACTTCTTAGCTCTTTGTTTCTATCGGAGCATTTAGCTCCTCCTCCTGCTGCCGGCCCTTCATCGAGACCCCTGGAGGTCTCGCAGGGAGCCGATGCCTGATTGAACAGCAGCCTGCATCCTTACAACTGAAAACACCATGTCTCATCCCTGTTATAACCCCTATGCCTCTGGTACTCAACGTTCCAACCAGGGGCAACATAGAGTCTCGAGTGTGCAACCAGAGAGAGACCTCCGAAGGGACATTCCTGGTTATGGACCAGGGTCCAGTTTCAATCCTCCTCCAGCTTCTTCTGCAACTCCTGCCAACCTTGGGGGAAATATCCCATCACTGCTAGATCTGCCGGTGAGCTACAGAACTGAACAGGGTCGGGCCAGAGGTAACGAGGTTAAAGAGCGGTCAGTGGACTTGATTGTTAGCAGAGCCAGAGAGGAGGTGAGGTGTCTTGACAGACCTGCCCAGCCCATTGACCAGAGCACTCGCTTCACCCACACTCAGAGTGATGAGATTCTCTCTTCAGGTACGACTTCTTATCCGATGTCCTCAACCTCTGCCTCTGTTGGACGCAGACATGCTGAAGGTGAAAGTGGCAGTAGCTCCTTGGACTGGTTGCCAAAATACAAAAGGTCAACTGCTGATGATTCCACTAAATCGTATTCATTACCTGTTTCATCTAGCTATACCAGCAGTGGTGACATTGGTCGGTTTAAAACATCCAGTGACAGAGAACGTGATGGACATTCCATTCCAGGGTCAGGTGATTATAACTATCCTGCACCGGACCAACCAGTAGCTCATGCTGAGACAGGTCCCCACAAGCACACCTCGGAATCTGCTGCGAACATTCTTTTGAATTTTGGTCTTGAAAGGGAGGATTTGGAATTTCTCATCTCTTATCCTGAGGAGCAGATCACCCCTGATAACCTACCATTCCTTTTGCGTCAAATCCGCACTCAGAAGGCGAACAGAGCTATGACTGCGGTAAAGTCAGAACCCTTTCCTCAACCTCAACCCAGCAGAGTTGTGAGTGAAAGGGAAATGTCGAGTAGTTCTGGAGGATCACCAGCTGTTCTCCAGCCCAACACAGTGATTGACTATGGACATACTAGCAAATATGTTGGAGGGGTGTTGGATGACATTGGAAGGACCAGTGGCAGAAGTGCTAACAGTGGTGAGAGTGACATTAGTTTGTTTTTGAACGAGCAACGAAGCAGCAGCGACAGTCAAGAACAATTGAAAACAGAAACAGAGATAAGGAGCATTCCAATGTTTCTTACACGCTTCCAGAGTAGCTCTGTTACGACCGACCGCTCTTCGTACACTTCAGCTCTGAGGTCTGTAGCTCCTGAAAGTAGTGATCCAGTGCAGCAGTGTCAGACCCAACCGGACCAGACTTCCAAACCAATCTTCCGCTCTTTCTCAATTCCAAAAAAAGACCCAGACAGAAAAGTCCTAACCTCTGAAGCCTTGAAACTCTTTCCTTTGAAAGCACCAGAGACAAAACCCCAGTTAACGTTGAAAAGCCTACAATCCTCGAAAGTGTTGGACAATGTGTATCCAGGCCGACGTGGTCAGGTGGTCATTGACAAGGTTTATACCGGTGCTGCTAAAGATGAGAGGGCAACTCGAGGACAAGATTCAAGGTTTTCTGAGCAGAGGATAAAGCTGCCGGAGGAGACACAGCAAAAGCAGAAGACGTCAAAACAGCAGCCGCAAATGCAGCATTTGCAGAAGCAGCAGGAGCAGCTGGTTCAGATGCAGCATGTGCAGAAGCAGCAGGAGCAGCTGGATCAAATGCAGCATTTGCAGAAGCAACAGGAGCAGCTGGCTCAGATGCAGCCAACGCAGAAGCAGCCAGTGCAGAAGCAGCCAGCGCAGATGCAGCCAGCGCAGACAGAGAATGCACAAACACAACAGCTGCAGAAACAACCAGAATCGCAACTTGGGATGCCGACAGTGTACCCGACTGTGAAACCTTCTTATTTCCCACCCATGGTGAATCCTCCAGCTTCACTTCAGCCAAGCCCAAACACATGGAGCAGTGTTTCTCCAGGCTATGTCAAGGTACCAGGTCCACAGAAGCAGCCAACAGAGGCCATGATGTATGACTATGCAGCAACCACACCAACAGTCTTCCCACACACCTGTTCTCTCTGTTACAAAGAATGCGTTCATATGAAGGTGAGTGTGACAGCTAACTACTTTTCTCCTTAAATCTAAGTTTAAATGTCCGATTAACATCATTTGACTCAATTGAATCAATAATAAGAACATCCGTGTTCAGTTTTGTCCAAGGGAAATTTAAATAACCTTTCGAGGAGCAAGAATGAAATCTTTTCATCCCAATGTATTTATGGCCTCACAGACCACTGCTGCTTGTGCTTCTTTCTTAAGAGTTAAATTATCATAACCTCTAGCACCATGTTTGTCATCTTGCTTAATAAGCATTTCAAAATAGAGAACAGATGTAAGTATGTTGGCAATGTCGGTTACCTCACCTGAAACGGACACAACTCTTTAAGAAGCCTCTTGTTAGACATTTGTTTGTTCAAACTCTTTCATCTCAAACAGTGAGTAATTCTTGTACATGGCTATTATTTTCGGAACCTAATAATCCTTTTTTGCAAAACATGAAAGTCTTATTGTTCTCCAAAAAGATTTCCAGTAATTTGTACCTCTACTGTCAACATGAGACGTCGACATTGAGAAAGACACACTGGCTTCTTCTCATCTCCCAGCCTTTGCTCCTGTGCTCTGTGGTTTGTTCCTGATCTATAACTGACAGCAGCCTCTGCAGAGAAGATGTTATCATCACAGTTTCCGGATCTCAAGAAGAGAACCTATGTACTTCTGGTGTTTCTGGAACTGTTGCTCCTGTATTTGTTGTTTTACATAATGAAGAGTAAAGTAATTATAAAGGTTCTAAAGGAATACATTTCCTTAATTTGTCCACATCCAGATTTATTATTCCTTTCCATGCTCATTTCCAATAGGCCATTATTTACACACAGCTTGTTATTTACTCTCCAGGCTGTTGGGTCACGTCACAGCTCGTCACATCGACTCAAGGTTGTTCCCATGTTTTTTAAAATGGATGCAAATAAACCTGATAAAAACAGGAATGGATTTGTTATTTTTGGAGAGGGACACGCTTTGAAGATCCAAGAAACTTATTTACGACTTTTGAAATGTTGCATTATTGAAAAAAGTGACAATAGTTGTGATGAGGTCTAAACGTTGTGTGTTCTGTTCTGATTATTAGGATTGGATCTCCCACCAGAACAGCCCCCTTCACCTCAACAGCTGCAAATACCTTCGGACACTGTCAGTCTTCTCTTGTTTCCTGTAAAATTCTGTTAGTTTTAAGGCATCGATCATTAAAGATTATTTGATTGTTTGTCCCTGGTGAACTTTGGTGTTGCCTCTGCAGTATGTTGGTGCATAGTTAAATGCAATAGTTGCCCCTGTGTCTTGGAGATTGAATTAACAAGGGCATCCTCAAGTCCCATCAGTTGGTCATTTCGTAGTCACAGTTTGCAGAAGCCTCGACAGAGAAATCCTGTTTTGTCAGAATGTAACGTCTCTTTAGCTTTAATGGTTTCATTTTAATGGTTTTATTGCAGATATCCGCAGTGGAGTGGTGAGATCGTACTCCAGCCCAGGTCCATTTCTTTCTATCAAATAATTTGCGAACATAGTACCTACTGCTTGTCACCAACCTTTGCTGACATCGTTCTGTTGTTTTCAGTGATGCAGGGAAAGATGCCACGCCCTCGACTTCGGTTTCTGGGCAGACTTCCCAAAAGCGTGACGAGAAAACCAGTGCAGGAAGCCGCTCACGCTACGCCTAGCCTCCGTAGGCGCCACAGGCCGGATAGTAGCAGAGAGAAACGCAGCCTATCACGATCATCCCGTGGCTCCAGCTATGGCCGGTCTGTGAAGCATTCAATCTTAAATTCTTAATAATTCACAGTGAACATAAGCATTAATAGCACTTGAGAAA
>NC_084968.1:13272002-13314502 GCF_949316205.1 Platichthys flesus
AGCCCCTCTTTAATGCCCTTGGGCCTTTGACCTTACCATTGACCATCGTCATTGTATTAAACATCTCTCAGGAACATTGGACACTTTTCTCTGACACTCTCAGTCCTCTTTGTCTCTGTAGATGTGAAGTCTCTGTCCAAACCTTCTGACGTGGAGGCTGTGGTTAAAACTTTATTCGCTGAGATAGCCAAGCTGAAGTCCGCGTCATCCTCCTCGTCAACCACACGAGGAAAGACCTCGAAGTCTGCTCCCTCTGCCGGGAGGAAGAGCTCGACCTCCGCGGCCTCGTCTTCATCGTCCGCTTCAAAAGACAAGAAGACGACCACGGTGACAACATCCACCAGAGGCAGCAAGGCTCCCACAAAGACGAGGGATGAGGTGTGTGTTTGTGTATTATTTATATTTCTCTTCCGTGGTAATATGATGGTGTCATCAAGCTGATTAACCCTAAACAATAAAAAAAAATTTGGTTTGTTTGCAGGACACTAAGCAGAAGACAACTCCTCAGCAGTAAGATATGCTTCTTCACCTCATCACAAAACATTACTGTAAAATTCTGCACAACTAAAAAATTCTCCTGCCTTGCTTGGTTCTCTCTAACGTTTCCAGAGTCCTCACCAAAGACAAAACAGCTGCTGAAGGGTCGACCAAGGAAACTGGGGCACGAGTCTCGGTGTCAGAAGCAACAAAGGTCTCAACCCAGCAGGCCTCTAAAAAGCCAAGATCCGAACCAGCTCATGTCTCAGAAGTAACGGTCAAAGTGGAATCAGCCTCGTCATCACAGGAACCCAAAACCCCAGTGGCTGAAACAAAAGGACGCGATAAAAAGGATGCAAAATCTAAACCGAAGCCCAAAGCAAAACGTGTCAGTGCTGAGGCAAGTCAAGCTGCAGGCGATGGACCGATGGAGCTCGGGGAGACAGGAGGTGACGTGGCAGAACCCATGGAAGTAGAAAGTTGTGCTGAGGGCAAAGATTCAAATGTGGAAGCTCATAAATCCAGTGAGAGTCAACCACCGACCAGTAAAGATGAGGCGTCATCACAGGTCCCAGAACCAGAGTCCACAGAACGGTCTGCAAGCCCAACTGAAGAGGGGGAGAAAAATACAAAAGGTGTGTTGAAGACAATTTAACGAAAGGAGGTTTGTTTTAAGGAGTAAATGTTCTGAATCAAGCCTCATGTCTTTGTTCCATTGTTTACATTTGGTTGCTCCTCACAGATCTATGGTTGCCCCTAGTGTTCACGTTGGACCAGGGTCCGAGGAACCTTTCACACACGTCTGAGAATAACTAAACCTGCAATATGCTCCTTCTTCTGTGTGTGTGTGATTTGAAGATCCTGCATCTGCGGAGAAGAACCAAAGGGATCCAACATCAGCCTCCGTTTCGACTGAGCCAGCAGCTGGAACAGCGAGTGACAAGCCAGCGGCAGCCGGCAGACGGTCTTCAGCTGCAGGATGCACTCTGACCATCGGGGAGATGGTGGAAGAGCACTTTCATCCGGACAAGATCAGTAAGAAATCCAAGAAAGAGACACAGTTGTCTTCCTGTTATCATAATTCATATTTTCGTCAATCTGAGTTTCCCTTCTTCTTTTTCACAGAGTGCCTGTCTAAAGAGTCTGCCATGTCACAGGAAGAAAGTTCTGAAGTAATCTCTTAAAGTGGGGTTTATTCAGTTACCTCAGTTTATCTGTAATGACTATGGAAGTAAATAATTGTTCTAAATTTCTTCAGGGCTGTACGACGCTGCTGATCTCCAACCTGCCAAAGTTTCACGAGGGCTGCTACACAGAGGACGACGTCGCCGGTGTGTTTGTTCCTTTTGGATTGACATCCTGGAGCCAAGAAATCTACGTTGTTCCTCAGGCGCGCGTGGTGAGCACAGCTTTAAATCATCATATCATATCATCAGTTTCTTCATGTGATGTACTTTTGGGGGGGATTTATTTAAGCTCTGTCACATTTTAACATCATTTATCGTCATATTTCTGAAAACGTTGTAATAAATACACAAATAGTATTGTACTGATTTGGATTATACAGTAATATAACTGCTGTTGTACTGTATGTTTCGGTATAATTGATTTGTTTCTGCGTTTCCTCTCAGGCCTTTGTCGTGATGCCGTCAGCGCTTAGTGTACACAGTGTTCTGTCTGCCAGCCCGGATTCCATTGCTATCAAAAAGAATAGACTGTCGTTGAATGTGTTGGGACCCAAAGACAATCAATCACTCAAGGATCCGGTAATTACCATCACCATCATCGGCATTCTGATCCCAGTACAAACATTCAGCTGGAAATACAGATGAACTGATGGGAATCTGGTGGAGTAAATCTCCTCTTATCTCACAATCCCCCTTTTGTACGTCACAAAGATGTTATCTGAGAAACACTGACAGGGAATCATTTCAAATTGTGCACAAATGGTCATTTTGACACCTTAACTGATGTCAAAGGTCACAGGGACCTTAATGGGAGTCTGAAACTGGACTGGGTGGAGGAGGCACACAATCAGAGGGCAGGGATTGAAGTTGACACGATAGATGTCCAGTATATTAATTCCTGCTTAATCTGACATTTCTTCCAGTTATGGTTTTATACAGCCCTGATGAAGTGGATGGATACTGTAAGTAACACACGCACACACACACATTTAATGCACTTTGAGTTATTGAAAATAATAATTAACCTCTTGTTTATGATGCAGCGGATGGAACATGACGGACACAAAACGGTCTACATCAGGAACATTTCACCGAGCGAAGCCAGAAACCTCAGAGAGGCTTTGAGAAAAATCGGGTCTGTCTCAAACTACCTGCCTCTGCTCAACAAGGTACACAAACCTAGAGACACACAAAGCACTTGTGACTCAACAGGACTTCCTGCTCATTAAATCCATCTGAACACGTTTCAGGTGTTTATTGAATTTGAATCTGACTCGGGTGCCGATCGTCTTGGAATTTGGTGCAGTCTCCTGAAGCAGGCCCCGAGTTACATCTTGGTCCGGCTCAAAGAACCGTTCAGCACCTGCAGAGCACAGAGTAAGTCTTTTTTGTCTAAATGGTAAATGGTCTGAACCAGCATCACAACCACAGAGATCTCACAATGTGCTCTTCATCTCTTATCGCTACAAACACAAATAACACAAAGTAATTTGCTTCTTTGTTTTGTCACGTTTCAGAAATATGACTCTTGTGGTTTTTGTTCTTGCAGCACCAGAACATCCTGAGAAGGCTATACCACACAGCAAGGACGTTGCTGCCTGGGCAACTACCCCGTCACAGAAACATGGTGTTCCACGAGGCAGCTGTTCACCTTTTTGGATCACAATGTCCACCAGTCCCTTTGTGTTCCCTACCACGAGTCCCTGGTTCACGATTCCAGAATATCAGACTGTCAGAGGATATGACGACATCAAGGTAACCACCTTTTCTCCATAAGTACAACCGATACTCATACACGTATCCGTTCTAGCAGCTTTAAAACTCCAGGGTTGGTGCATTTTCGAACAGAAGTGTAGTAGTGTGGGTTTAGCCTTACTGTTCAACAAGATCAAATCTGCAGGGTCAGCTTTTCATTAAGTGAAGCAGACGAGGAGGTTTTACAGACGAGCAGAGCAACTGGAATAAATACAAATCAGCATCAACAAATAAAAGCAATTGTAATTCACAGTAGAAGAACAATGTTCAGCGTTTTCTGTTCTTCTTTTCTCTGTGACTGAACTCTTCTCTCTGAACACGGTGTCCTGCAGAACGACAACAGTCAGGGTTCCAAGTTCCCCACACTCATGTTGACCGGTTTACCAGAAGGAGGCTACAGGCAGGAGGACGTCTACAGGCTGGTCTGGCCTTATTTCCCACAAATTCTCGACTCTCTGTACTACAACGTGGTCGTGCTGACTCTGCAGAGGAGGGTGAGGACCAAGGGCTGCAGATGGACAATCGTTCCAGTGGAACTGTGTTATAACATCTTGTCTTTCTTCTCCGCTCCAGGCCTTCGTGCATTTCTGCGACTGGACATCGTGCTGCAATTTTGTCAGAGATCACATCAGGGAGCCGGTTTCTGTCCGAGGCGTCCGTCTCGTGGTCCACTTCGTCCTGGAGTACATGTGTCCTGAGTCAAAAGAGGTGTGGACACTGAGGAGAGATGATCAGAACATCTGAGTTTGATCGTCTCTTGTTCCTCTCTCAGCCTGGGAACCGTTTCTCAATGAACATTCAAACAGTCTGAACCATTTGGAGAAAAGATGTTGTTCGACTGAAACGTGTTATAACAGCATCTGTGTCTTCTTGCAGGAGCTCATGTACACATCCATGATGAAATTGAGCAACTCGGTAAGTTCCTAATCATTTATTTCGATCTGAAATTATATATTCCTTGACTCCTTGGTCCTTAACACCAGTCGTTGCTTTTCAGCGTGTTCCAGATCCCCAGTCTCTGGAGGAGCGGCTTATCTGTGTGGATATCTCTCAGACCAGTGTGTACCTCATCAAGACCGTCATGAAAACTGTGGCGTCCATTGCTAAATTTGTCAGCTTCCTGCCGCTAGCCAACAGGGTACGACAACGACACAACAACACAACAACACACAGCTTCAGTTTTCACATTGCGTGTGGAGAGAATGGGGATCGTACTGAATGTCAGAGCATCAGAAGCTCTACACTAGTCTGCTGTTGTGTGTGACATCAATTATTTGAATGTGACTGACAATTACAGAAAACCCTGAAATTATCAAATTTAATAAGTTGTTATTGCTGAGTCCTCAATAATTATTTCCCCTACTACTCTGCTGCGATTCTTCGACCAGGTTTGTCGCATCACTTTCTTCATTTCTTTTTCCTCCCTCTCTCTTTTAACTTTGTCCATGATTCAGATCTGTGTGGAGATGGCTGACTCCACTGGTGCAGCTCAGGTTCTGGAGAAGTACATGTTTCTTACACCAAAAGCTCAATGTGAGCGTCTGATGTTGTAAGTGTCCTCAAATATATTCCTCTCAAAAATGTCTTTCATGATGTTGGTTCCATATCTGTGAGTTTAAAATGTTTTCAATGCCCTGTTTTCACACCTAAACTGACACCTCTCTTCTCCTTCTTACAGTCAAAAGGTCACAGGCATTCGGTCGTGAGTATATCCCTTTTAAGTTATTATGTTTCTGCAATGTAACTGTAATTATGTTAACTAAATGAATAGCTGCAGCCTGGAAACTCCACAGGAAGAGAAAACCGAGGGATGTCTTAACTATTAAAGAAACACGATAAAACCTGAAAGCAATATATTACGCTGTTGTGTAAGAAGTTTTTTCTGTTTTTAGTCTGAAGAGCTCAAAGAAGCATGTTGAAGCCTCTGCTGAACCAGCCGGTGATGTCCCGATGGAGGATGTTGAGAAACTAGGAGCAGAGATGGCCGCAGATGCCCCTAAGGCAGATGAGGATGTAAATGCTGCTGATGGAGACACTGTCGCAGCTGCTTCCTGTCCCACATTCTCCGCCACAAGTCTGCCCAAATCTAAGGAGACCACCACAGAACATCCTCCGATTGACCAGGACGCCATCACCGCCGTGCTGGCAGCGGTTCGCCAGCACAGACTCGCCCAAGAAAGGACACAGAGAGGAGAGACAGAGGTGACGCATGGCTTTGTTGACTTTGTAGAAACTAACACAAACATAAAATAACACCATGAAAAGCATGCTGTTAAATTGTTGCTGCTTCAGTCAAATAAATACAACTTTCAGTCAAGGTTTACACACTCATATCTTATGGTGTTAGGTACATTTTATTTGATTGATGAGATTAACTATTTTATTGTTGTTTCAGAGTTCTCTGCGATCACAGAGTCAGGATGAAGTTACAGACGTCGTTCTCACTTCAGATGATCAACCTTTAAACCTGAGGGACTTTGTCACTGTTGATGAAGTTGGTGATGATGTGGAAGAAACAAATCCAGCCCATGAAGCTTCAAGGAGCCAACGAGATGCAAAGAAGAGAAAACCTAGCAACAAACCCATTAAGGCTACTGAACAAGAAACCTCTGAGATATTAATAAGTGACAATCAGACGATAATGGACCAAAACACTGAATCACAGAGTGATCAGATGTCTACAGACATTTCAAGTAGAGAAGAAGAGGAGGATTCCTCTAAGGTAGTGGATTCTGTTTCAGATCAGCCAACAACTACTGAGTCTGAGTCTGACAACAAGAAACCTGACGCGACTTCTAGAAGAGATGATAGATCCTCAAAGAGGAGTGGCCTGAGGACCAGAGCATCCAAAAGTGAAGAGAAGGTCAAATCAACAGAGAAACAGGACAGGGTGGTGAAAAGATCAGAAGCACCACAAGACTCCACTGCAAGACTTCCTCAAAGAGACCAAGACCCTGAAGAGGAGAAGGTGTCTGAGATGGTCCATTCCACTGAAGAACTGATTCAAGAAGCGGCCGCCACAGAAAGAACTGATAGAAGAAGGAGTGGAAGAGGAAAGAAAGAGGAGAAAATGACTCTGAATCTCACTGAAGCATCTGAAAAACCAGATGAAGAGGAGGAAGCTTCGTATGAAATCTTAGACTCTGTGGAGGACGAGACTGTGACTGAGGAACCGGTCGTTATGACGAGATCCACCAGAGGAAGAAGGGGAAGGACGACTCAGAAAGACCAAACTAAAAAAGAGGACACACCGACAAGAAGTCGACGCACTCCTGTCAGAGAGTCACAGGAAAAAACTCCAAAGATGGAGAAGGAAGAATCTTCGAAGGAAAACTCACCAACAAAGAAGAAAGACATTACTGTAAGAGAGGAAATAGATGAGGAAGCCACCTATGAAATATTAGACTCTGTGAAGGACGAGGTTCTTCAGGAGGACCGGCCCCCTACAGGAGGGAAAAGGAAGAGGGGAAGACCAAAGAAAGCTGTTAAATCAACTAGAAAAAAACCTGTAACACTGAAGGGCGACAAAGAGGCTGATGATGAAGAAGCTGATGATGAAAAGGTGCCATCTATGATTCTGGATTCTGTGGAGGATGAGATGGTTGAAGATCAACCTCCCACAGAAGAGTCCCTCAAAGTCAAGGAGGAGGAGCCTGTGCATCAGATTGTAGATTTTCTGGAAGATGATCAGGTTCAGGAAGAGTTGATGACCACTGAGGAGTCAAAAGATGAAACTTTTCCAAAAGAGGAGAAAGCAACTGTTCAAGAAGATGCATCAACATGTAGGATCATTGTTTTGGAAGCATCAGAAAAAGTGGTCGCAGAGGATTTAGAAAGTGGAAATGATCCATCTGCTGCAGAAGAGTCTGGTGTGGACAAGAAGGAAAGGTCCCTCAGAACAGACATCAAGGAAGAAGATACATCTACAACCAAGTCCCAAGGAGATGCTGCAACTCCAGCAGAAGACAAGAACCAACAATCGTCCAGTGAAAGTGACTCAATAGCTGTGAAGAGTGCTCTGCTGAACCTGGATGAAGTGAGGGATGAAAAGGATGATTACCCTGAAGACGCGGCCGAGGAGGAAGGATTGAGAGAGAGGCAAGCTGCTGCCAAGGAGCAAGAGAGGAACACCAGGGAGACAGATGGGAGGGAGCAGGAGGTCGTGGACTCCACGGAGCTGGTGACTCTGGATGAGGTGGGAGCAGATGAGGCTGGAGAGGAAGCTGTTGAGCTCAGGGCCGGAGACCTGCAGGGGCTGGTCACTCTGGATGAAATCATAGACGCAGACAAGGGAGAAGTTGAGAAAAGCACGTTGGAGCCCCGCCCCCCCATCAAAGAGGACCACGCAGTGGAGGTAAAGCTCAATTTAACAAAAGGTTAATTCAATTTCCACATGTAGGGAAATCACATGTACAGCATAAGACAGATTTGCAGCACTAATGATCTCCTGACTCCTTTTAGACTTTGGATGAAGCAGGTGACGATGAGGAGGGGAACACAGACGAAGCTGAGAAAACAACAAGATCTGTTAAACGCAGAATCAATGACGACACAGGTAGGTGGAGCCTTTTATAAGTTACAGTGTATGAATAATAGTTTTGGGGAACTTAAATTTTTATTCTTTTGTTCCCGGTCGTTTTTCAGAGGAGGGAAAGACGTTGGTGAAGGTGGACGAGGTTGAAGAGGAGGAAAAAAAGGAAGCTCCCAGAACAAGAGGCCGACCCAAGAAGAGAAGCAGAAAGACGCCTGGTAACACAAACCTCTCCGTCGATCTTTGGCTTCATTCATTGTACAAAGTTATTTTGCTCTTGTAGTTTCATTTGCGTTAATTTATTATCTTCTACCACAGTGAGAAAATCTGCGAGAGGAAAGAAAGTGGTTGAACAAGCGGAATCCGGCTCTGATGCTCCACCGCCCACTTCTCTGGACGCCTCGTCGTCATTGGACAAAGATCAGTCCATGTTATCAAGTGACAGCCAGCAAGAGATCCAGAAGGCATCGATAGAAGGAGCCGGCCATTCCGACATCGATGCTGCCTCTGCTGGGCAGGACCTGCAGCCTGAGGCCCCTGAGAACCAGAGGCTGGAAGGAGAGGAGGCGATAGAGGCTTCTTCAGGTCCCAGCAAAAGGAAGAGGGAGCCTGTCGGACCTGAGGCAAAGAGATCTCGTTCTCTGTCTCCTTCCGTGTCCACCGACATCAAACTGCCACCGTTCAGTCCCAGCAACCCCCTCGGTGAGAAACACACTCGCACTCAATGTCACTTTATATCGATTACGTCAGATTTAGGATCGTTTGTTTTACATTTCTGTTTCTGTTTCCCATCAGGTCCGGAGTTTCTGGTCCCCAAACTGGGTTACTTCTGTAATCTGTGCCACGTTTTCTGCGTGCACGAGAGCAGCGCCAGGGACACGCACTGCAGCAGCCAGACACACTACGACAATCTGCAGGTACGCATGGACACATACACAAAATCTAACACAAATAACACACACGGCCTGACACTGTTTGTGTATTTATCTGGCTTTTGTCTTTTCAGAAACACTACGAGAAGCTCCAACCTGAACCTTCGAAAGGGTCCACGGAAAATTCTCAAGCTTCCTCTTCTGATTGATCCAGACTCCAGCTGCTGGTCTTCTTTAATAAAGTTGGTCCCCAGAAGAGACTTTTTGAGTTCTAGGGAAACTGGAACTTTCTTCAAAATCTTTCTTTTCACATTGTTTCAGATGGTCAGAGGTTTTTCCCTGGCGCTCTTTTAATTTACATGAAGCTGTTGCATCATTTAACGGCAACTGACAACAGAATTGGCGCCAACCAGCTGTTGATATTTACATCTGTGATGAATGTAAATGCCTATTGACTTACATGTTACATTGCTTTTCTGTTTTGTAAACATGATTAAAGTTTTGTCCTGTTAACCTTGAGTCTTTGACTTATTGAGTCATGTGACCTTCAGCTCTGGGAAACATTGGGGACGAGGATTTCTGGGCAAAGAGATGCTTTGTCTTTTACTCTGAAAGTGTTGGAATAATTAAAAAAGAGGCATTTTCACAAACTGTCAACTGTTTGAAAGCAGAATAGAAAGAACCTCCGTGAGAATTTGTAGGGGGCGCTATCGAGTCATTCTTTAGATCTTCAATTTCCTGTGCACAATAATACTAATACACAATAATTATAATACGTACTTTTTCACCAGACCTTTGTTGAGTATGTTTATTAACCTAAAGGAAAAGGATTTATAAGAAGAAGAAAACCAACATCAGAGTAAACCCAATAATAAATGCAAGCATGGGCGCTTTTACTCTGAAGGCTCGTCCACCAAAGCGGAAGTCTTCACGCGCTCAAACCTCCGGGATGCTGATGGCGAACAGAAGAGTTTTAACCTGAAAGTGAAAGACGACATCGACGTGAAGGTGAGCAACCGAAAGAAACGACGACAGACAACCGAGGACAGAGAGACGTGTCCCCGACTGACACGCGCCGTGTCCGGGGCTGGTCTCACGGGCTCTGCGGTCCGGGCCTCGCTGCTGCCCTGCTAGCGTAAGCACATGCTAGCAGCGTTAGCAGGTGCTAGCGTTAGCACATGCTATCACTGGTTAGCAGCTAGTAGCAGCCTTAGCAAATGCTAGCAACGTTAGCAGGAGCTAGCAGCAGGAGCCAACGCAGGTCTGTGTGGATTGTGAACGTCTGTGGTGATTTCAGACATTAAAACGTGTATTTACAAAATGGCTGAATGTCTCTGAACGTGGCGGAGAGGCCTCAACACCAGAGGAAGAGGATCTGAATCCAAAGATCACTATGAAACACATGTGGTGCAACAATAACAAACAACTAATATATCTTGTGTTACTCTACTGACTTCACATGGTCATTTAAGTGTAAGTGTTGGTGTATGAACAACTTAGTAATATCAATAGTGGGCCAGTGTCAAAAAATACTACTACACCTCCATTTGTATTCACCAGAGCAGTTCCTGTTGTAAACAAACCTCTCTGGTCCAGTGTTGATACTCCTGAGCCTCCTCACAATGACTCCTTGTCAGTGAGTCCTTCTCAAATTGCTGCTCAATGTCCTGTCACTTGTTGTTGTTTGTGTGCTGGACGTTGTGTGCAGATCTTTTAAAGAAGTGTATCTCCACGACCCGACATGCTGCCACCACACACCAGTTAATGACATAAAAAGGGAGAAGTTTGGGATAAACTCTGTCATTAAAACATGATGATTTGCTTCTTAGTACCAGTTATGTTAGATGTTAATGTGACAATGGTATCACGATTAAAATATATTTGAAAATCCCTGATAAATTATAAACCATGTGAGTTCCAATGGGTCTTATCAGACGGGTCAGTGCCAAGTAACTACCTGTGATTAACGAGTTGTTATGAAATGGAAACTGTGCATTGTGCGATTTGCTTTGTCGACCTGTGCTTGTCTCGACTGTTCCCACCAGGGTTGAGCCTGCAAGTGAAATAAATGTGTGTTTCTCTTCTAGATGTCTGACTTGCCTCTCCTCTTCTTGTTTGATAGTGAAGATCAGGTCATGTCATAGACAGAGTGAGTGTGTATCTGACAGGAAGCGCCAGAGAGGACAAGACCTTCCACATAAGGGATGTTACCGTGGAAGCCGACGTCCACTCTCATTCAATAATTCTTTCCCTTTTTGTTTTTTAAATTCAGCTTTGCATTGCTATTGGAGCGTTGTGCCCTTTCTCCTGCTCCAGGGCCCTTACGAGCCCCCCCCACGCAGGGCTCACAGGGAGACTGTTTCTGAGTGAAGAGCAGGCTGTGTCCTTCAAGCTTAACTGAAAGCCCAGTCACCATTGTTGTAGAGCCATGGACCTGCTGTAAACCTGACAGCCAGCTGTCCACAACACCCTCTCCACGACTGCTCCATCCATCTAACTCCTTAACCTTCTTAAGGCTGCAGATACCATGTCTCATCCCCTTTATAACCCATATGAATCTGGGAACCAGAGTTCCAGCCAGGGGCCATATGGGCTCCCTAGTGTGCAGGCAGAGAGGGACTCTCGGAGGGCAACCTCTGTCCTGGGACCAGGGTCAAGCTTCTCTTCTTCTGCAACTCCGGCCAACCATGGTGGTAATATCCAATCCCTGCCAGTGAACTACAGGCCTGAACAGAGTCTGGCCAGAGTCAACGTGGGGGATGTAGAGAGATCTGTGGACTCAGATATACGCAGAGCCAGAGAGGAGGTGACATCCTCAGGCCAGAGCACTCGCTTCACCTACACAGGGACGACGTCCTATCCGATGTCCTCAACCTCTGCCTCTGGTGGACGCAGACAGTCTGATGTTGAAAGTAGAAGTAGCTCCTTGGACTGGTTGCCGTGCTACAAAGGATCAACTGCAGCTGATTCTTCAAATTTCCTTTCACCGCCCGCTTCATGTAGCCGTACAAGCATTGGGGGCAGTACGGTTAATGCCTCCAGTGACAGACAGCGTGATGGACAGTCATTCCCAGTATTAGGTGATTATGACTATCGGGTACCAGACAAACCTGCAGCTCCAACTGACACAAGTCGCCCCACGTACACGTCCGAGTCTGCTTCTAGCATCCTTTTAAATTTTGGACTTGAGAGAGAGGATTTGGAATATCTTGTCCAATACCCCGAGGATCAGCTCACCCCGGCCAGGCTTCCGTTCATCTTGCGGGAAATCCGCATCCAGAAGACCAATAGAGCTATGACTGCAGTTGAGTCAAAACCCTATCCTGAACCCCAACCGTTCAGAGGTGCCATTGGCAGGGACAGTTTGACTGGTTCTGCAGGGTCAGCAGCCGTTCTCCAGCCCAGCAAAGTGATCGACTATGGACATACTAGCAAATACGTTGGAGGGGTTGGGGATGAGATTGGCAGGAGTGCTAACAGTGTTGGGAGTGGCAGTATGATGTTGGCGAACACTAGCCACAGTCAAGAACCACCTCAAAAGGGAGGTAGCTCTGTCGCCAAACCTTCGTACAACTCAATACAGAGCTCACTTGCTCCCCCACCCATTGATCCAGCAAAGAAGTTGAAGAACCAACCGATCCAGACACCTCAACCAATCGTTAGCTCTGCTTCTCTGCCAAGAAAAGACGGAGACAGAACAGTTTATATGCCTGAAGCCGGCAAACCCCTTCCTTTGAAAGAACTTAAGACAGATCGCAAGTCAGCATCAGTGACCCAGCCCTCTTCCACTTTGATTCATGGTGTGCATCCTGACCGACCTGGTCTTGTGCTCATCGGCAACAGTAATGCCAGTGGCACTAAGATTCCGACCACAACTCAAGGTAAAGGATCAGTTGTTGCTGAGCAGAGGCAGATGCAGCAGAGGCAGCAGAACCAGATGCCACAGAGCCAGATGCACCAGATGCCACAGAGCCAGATGCTGCAGAGCCAGATGCCACCGAGCCAGATGCACCGAATGCCGCCGAGCCAGATGCCACAGAGCCAGATGCACCGGATGCCGCCGAGCCAGATGCCACCGAGCCAGATGCACCAGATGCAGCAAAGCCAGATGCACCAGATGCAGCAGAGCCAGATGCCGCAGAGCCAGATGCACCAGATGCAGCAGAGCCAGATGCCGCAGAGCCAGATGCACCAGATGCAGCAGAGCCAGATGCACCAGATGCAGCAGAGCCAGATGCAACCACAGAAGCAGCCAGAACGATCAACGATTATCCCTCGTCCAATCAATCATCCACCACCTCAGCCAGCCCTGAGCTCTATGAACTTTCCGCAGTCCCAGGCACCTTCCAGCAGCCAGGGTCCGGCAAAGAAGCCAGTGTCCAAGGGTCTGCCAGCGCCGGGTATGATGTACGACTATGCGGCGGCCTCACCGAGAGCCTTTCCACATACCTGTTCTCTGTGTTTCAAAGAATGCTCTCAGATGAAGGTGAGTACAAGAATGCACTCTCCCTATAAACAATTGTGGGTTGTTCATTTTAATAAATTTACAATTTGTTTTCTTTTAATCTTCATCAGATCCTTTAAAAAAGATAATTTTTTCTTTGAAGATCTGACAAAAGTGCAAAGGTGATACTTTGATTTTGAACATGAATGATAAATTACTCTTTGGAGTTTGAATTGATCAGTGGTTACGCAGTAAACACATAAAAAGCCTTCCATCGCCTGAGGTGTGTTTGTAAAATGAATCTATACTAGGGCTGCTCGATTATGGAAGAATTCATAATCACGATTATTTTGGACAATATCAAAATCCCAATTATTCAAACGATTTTTAATATGTGCCCTTATTCTGAAGTCTATGCTTTTATTTTTTTAATCACTTCCGAGGACGGCTGCGTGTCTTATTCCTCCGTGAAACTAGGATATCGGTGCCTGGTTATTCAAACCCTTAATGATGTGAACCCTAACACACCATGGCCGACTGGCCGGCGCGGAGAAATGCGGGTCCGGTCTGACTGGTCTAAACAGCCAGGCGGGAGAGCGCTTGTAAATAGCGTTGCGCTGCGCCGCCGCTAACATGGTCTGCTGCTGCCCTCCCTGCTTTTCCACTCACGCTGTTTTTCTCACCGCCGGTCAACACACACACAACTCGCCTCCTTCACTTTACTGCTGCTTGAGAGAGAGAGCCAGTCAGCTGGGCCGCTGAATGCTCTCGGGGAAGGACTGAATTGCGCACGCGCGTCCATTTTGAAAAAAAATTCAAACTCATTTCAACTAATTTTAGTAGTTTGGAGATCGTTTGACCCCATTATCGTAATCACGATTAAATTTCGATTAATCGAGCAGCCCTAATCTATACATTGCAACTCGTTGACCCTCACCTCACTGATGTTCTACAAACTGATGTTTTGGTTTCAATGATGTTCGCTGTCCCTATTTTTTGGAGCCAAGCTTCCATTTTTTATGTATTCTTAATAATTTTTTGTTTCCAAAACTATTTCAGTCATTACTAAACGCACTATGAACTTGAAGCCAACCAGTAAACATTGTACTTCTTGAATCAAAAATCAGAAGAGAGAATTTTTTCTTTCTCGAACATCTTTTGGATTATCTTCCTCTTTTTTGGGACGCCATTTTTCACGTTTTGAGAACTCAATGCACCGGCTTCTTCCTCCTGCCAGTTTTCCACATCGACCTGCCTTTACCCAGATGGAGATGTGTCTGCTTTTGGTTAAGTCCTGATCCATTCCTGATAGAGACCTGTGCCGCAGATTTGGTTTTACGCAAGACTGAAGAGCCAGACGTTGCAGAATCCAGAGCCCCAAGAAGAAGGCCTTTTATTTTGGTTGCCACCAGAACTGTGACTCCTCATTTGCCGTTGAAACCAAGCTTAATAAAAGCAGCTGTAACTAGAATGTCACTAATTGACTTGCTTACCTCCGCCAACAGTCTTGGCGGAGGTAAGCAAACCCACAGATATAAGTATTTTTTCATCAAGATCCCTGAATTATTCTCTGGGAAATTGGTGAAAATGTACCGAAAAAACAACCTGATCTCACAATGTTAAAGAATTATTTAGATAGTTCTGGATCCGCCCCCTTTGTCCGAATCCAAACCATAATAAATTATCCTGCTGACAAACAAACCAACAAAAAAACAGACATGAGCAAAAAACATAAACACCTTGGCGGAGCTAAGTTGGAGTTGTCTCTCACCCTCCACCACTTGCTACCACCGTCTGTCAGCTCCAGAGAGAAATAAAGGTTTCAGTCATGTTGACGGTTCTGTGGAGTTTTTCAGCTTCGGTGCTCGGGTCTTGATGTGTTTAATATTTGTGTCCACATTTAGGTGTTTTAATATTTGTTTTCATGTTAGTTATGTTTGTCAAATAAGGCTCAATTCATGCACAGCTTTTTAATGACTCCATGAGCCTTTTTCACTTTATAACTTTAATGATTTACTATTTTTCACTGCGAGCATTTATAAAATGGCCTTTTTCCCATTTACAAAAACTGAGGGATAGAATTGGACAAGCTCTGAAGCTCCAAGGAACTTCTGTCATGCTGCCGTAAGGTTGAACAATCAGATAATTTAATATATATCCTGACGAGGTCTGATTAAATGTTGTGTTTGTTTTGTTTGTTCTGATTGCCAGGATTGGATCTCCCACCAGAACACCACTCTTCACCTTGAGAGCTGCAGAGTCCTCCGGACAAAGTTAGTTTTTCTTCAGAATTTTGTGACAGAATTTCCGATGAACTGAGAGAACGAGAGAAGGATCTTAGGATTGTTTGTCTCTATGTCACGAAACCAAAGATGTAGCAGTCGATACCGATTACTTGAAATTACAATCATTCTCAATTCCATGGCAAAACAACAAATCCCACTTACTTCAACACAAACACACACACACTAACACCCCCCCACACACACACACTTTAAGTCACAAGTAACAAATGTTTTGTTTCTTCACAGATACCCAGAGTGGAATGGTGCTATCGTACTCAAACCCAGGTACATCTCTCCAGTCTTCAGACAGGAGTAGTAGCCAAACCAGTTGTAAACTGATGACGATTTTGGGACCTTTCCTTTGCCTGTCATTAACCTCTGCTTATCTCGTTCCCTGTTGTTTTCAGGGATGCAGGGAAAGATGTCAAGCCCTCGTCCTCAGCTCCTGCGCAGACTCACCAACAGCGTCAAAAGAAAAGTAGTCATGAGAGCCACTCCCGCTCCCACAGCCCTCGTCGCCACTTCAGCTCGGAGGGTCGAGGAGAGAAACGCAGCCGATCCCGATCACCGCGCAGCTCCAGATACTCTCACAGGTTTGAAAGACACAAATGATGATTATGAGCAATAATGTTTGGAAAATTACCAAAGATTCATTTGAAGGTCATTTAACAAATCCTGCAGTGAAACTTTTTATTGTTTTTAAATTTACCATTTGTTTAACCAACCGTTAAAATAAATTCTCCATTCTTTAGTTCCAGATCTCGTTCTCGTTCCCGTTCTCCACGATATGACCGTCATCGGTCTCGTTCAAGGAGCCAGGAGAGACCGGGAAGAAGAGGTGATAGGTCCCCACCGAAGAGGAGCGACATGAGAAGGTCCCCTCCCAGGAGGAGCGACATGAGAAGGTCCCCTCCCGGGAGGACTGACATGAGAAGGTCTCCTCTCAGGAGGAGAGACATGAGAAGGTCCCCTCCTGGGAGGACTGACATGAGAAGGTCCCCTCCCAGGAGGACTGACGAGAGAAGGTCCCCTACAAGGAGGACTGACGAGAGAAGGTCCCCTCCTCCGAGGACTTACGTGAAAAGGTCCCCGCTAAGACGGAGTGATGCGAGAAGGTCCCCACAAAAGAGGAGCCGAGAAAGACGATTGACCTCAGAGCGGTCCCCTTCACCGAGAAAGAGCAGCACAGAGAGACTGGCACAGAAACTGCTGCAAAAAACAGGTTTGACAAGCTGCAAACATTTTTACACCTCAACTTTAATAACAGCAACACAGTGGAAACTCTCCTCTGACACTGTTTGTCCCCTTTGTCTCTCTAGATGTCCAGTCTCTGTCCAAACAGACTGACCTGGAGGCTGTGGTTAAAAATTTACTCGCTGAGATAACCAAGATGAAGTCTTCCTCCTCGTCATCCACTTCGTCGGCCAAGGGAGGAAAAAGCCTGAAGTCTACTCCCGCTGCTGGAAGAATGGGCTCCTCCTCTGCTGCCTCTTCATCATCGTCCCTTTCAGCAGCGAAGAAGAAGACGACAACATTAACCAAGGCCGTCCTGAAGAAGAGTGATGCAAGTGGTTCCACAAAGACTAAGGTTGGTGTGTATTTGTTTGTGTATTAACATCATGGACATTTAGCAACAGTCAATAGCTGGAAATCAATTTTCCTCTTTCCCCTTCCCTGGACGCCCTTCTTACTATTTGTTAAATTCAAGCATTTTCAGTTTAAAACACCAAAGTCTACGTCTTTCTCTCTCAGTCCGTCAGACCGACATCGTCACCTCCAACCAGGGTGAGGTTAGGAGGGATTCTTAAGAAGGTCGCTCACAGTGATATGGTTACTGTGATGGAGCAGTTCGGAGAAATCGAATCAATTGTAATGCACCGGCAACAACTCCAGGTTTGTACGACAGAAGAGTTCATGTTTCTGCTTGTAGGTGCAATGATTGAATGTCTCTTCACAACATGGATTATACTTTGATTCTGGCTAAGATGTTGATGACATTCGTTATGTTGACATCAGGCAAGCTGTCGGCATCGTGCCGATAAATTGAACCATAAGTTGATAACTTCATATACGCAAATACGTCCTGACGGTGGTGATAATCCAGGGTCTTGTGTGTTTGTGTAGGCAATGGTGACTTTTAAGAAAGAGGAAGACGCTAAGAAACTGAAGAAATTAGGGGAACTCGTCTTGAAAGGATTCCCCATCACTGTCATCAAGGAGTTGGTATGTCTGACCAAAACCATGTATAATTATCATATACAGTGTCGTTAATCAGATGAATCTAAAATAACAAGTCTTATTTCATTTGTTTTCAGGATACTAAGCCAAAGAAGACTCCTCTGAAGTAAGATATGCTTCGTTCTCACAGTTTAACATTGATAAGTAGCAGCAGGAGGCAGGACGTGACCTATAAACTCCACAGATGTAGAGATTAATTTAACTTTTTACACATGACAAGAATGAAATATGACAAACTACAAAGAATGACTTAATTTTCTCTCAAATCTACAGGTATTGTTTCCACAATCATTCATTTGTCATTACATTTTTTTATTTAAAAATGAGCGAATGCTAAAAAGTACATTCAAACTTTCATTTCTCTGTTTTCTCTTTCCTTGACAAACATGCAACTGTTGTTCACAGAAAACCGTCTGTCTCCAGTGTCTCCACATCTCAAACCTCTAAATCCACAAAGCCCACGACCGTCAGAAAGGTTCCGTCTACATCTGTCAAAACTTCACTTACTCGTCCAAAAAAGCCTTTAGCTTCAGCCTCTGCAGCAAAGGGAACCACACCAGGCAAATGTACCAATCAGAAAGCAGCTGTTAAAGGCTCATCCGGTCTCACTAAAGGCAAAGTCTCGGTTCCCAAACCCAGTACCGTCTCGTCCAAGCCGATCGCCAAAACGGCAAAATCTAATCTGCAGCAAGGAAAGACTGTCAAGGTCAGTAAACCAAAGACCTCGAGTCTCAGAACCAGTGTCTCAGAACTTGTCCCTGAAGTAAAGGTCACAGTGGGAACAGCCTCAGCTTCACAGGAACCTGAAACACCAGTGGACAACTTGGCCGCAGCAGGACATTCAACAAAAGAGTTGAAGTCAAAAGAATTAGACTCAAAGGTTCAACAGTCTGTGGTGGTGCTGGAAGACTCGGTCAAGGTTGAGACGAGAGATGAGACAGGTCCTGAGCTGAGGCACGAACCGGAGCCTGTCACAGGCGATGCATTGGCTAAAGAAGCCGGAGGAGCCGAGCCGATGGAGCTCGGGGAAACGGGAGAAACAGGAGTGGACGTGGCAGAGCCCATGGAAGCAGAAAGTTGTGCTGAGGTCAAAGAAGAAAAACTGACAAAGGAGGAAGCTGCTTCTGACAAATCCACTGAGAGTCAACAAACAACCAGGAAAGATGAGACCAGACCTCCTGCTGTTCCACCTCCAGACACAGAAGCTGATCCTAAACCTGCAGACACAAGTTCTCAGATGCTTAAGACCACCATTGAAACAGAAACAGCTGATGAAGCGTCAGCACAGGTCCCAGAACCAGAGGCCGCAGCCCCTGAGTCCAAATCCATTGAGAGTCAACCAGCAACCAGTAATGATGAGACCAGGCCCCCTGCTGTCCCACCTGCGTCATCACAGGTCCAAGGCCCGGAGTCCACAGAACTGTCTGCAGCTTCCGGTCAGGTCATCGAGATGGAGGCTTCACGACCTCCGAGCTCAACTGAAGAGCGGGAGAAAACTACAATGGAAGCAGGTTTGTTGGAGACCAGGGGAAGGATGGTGATATTTAACATAGAAAGACCAAAGCACACGTTGTGTTAGTCCGTCAGTGTCTCCTTTACGTCTTTGTACCTTGTTTTAATTGGAAGTGGCACGGCTCTTGTTAATGACAGTCATCATCATAGTTCATTTTCTTTTTTAAGAAGATCCTGCGTCTGCCGTGAAGAACCAAATGGATCCCAAATCAGCTGAGGGGGCAGACAAAGTTTCAACTGAGCCGCCAGCCGGAGCAGTGAGCGAGCCACAACCGGCAGGAGCCACGTCTCCACCTGCAGATCTGACGATCGGGGAGATGGTTGAAAAGCTCTTTAATCTAAAAACAATCTGTAAGAAATATAAGCGATTTTGCTGCGTTGGTCTCACTGGAAGCAAAAATGTATTTGTTCTAACCCTCTGTCGTTTTCATTCATAGCGCTTTTAGAGAAGAAAACCTGCTCCACAAAAGGGGTACGTTTTCTCAAATCACCTCATGAAACTCACCGTGACTTGGATGTCACAAATTGAGCAGAATAACTCATCCGGTGAAAGGTGTTTATTAAAGATCTCTGTAATCTTACGTCGATGACTAGCTCTCATTGTGATCTCTCGCTCTCTGTCTTCACTGCAGAAGTTTCTTGGCCTGGGTCGGAAGATGCTGATGATCACCAACCTGCCGAAGTACGAGGCCGACCCCTACACGGAGGCAGACGTCGCCAACCTGCTCATTCCATTCGGATTTGAATATTCATCATTAAAAATCCAGGTTCTTCCTCAGATTTGCGTGGTAGGCACCGGATTTTATAAATCAGTAGAACGTCCGAATCAGAATCTAAAGATCCTAAAGGTTCTGAGACATCTTCAAACCCCTGTCCGGCAGAGGTTAAGAGCATCTGTGTTATAGTTGGGTAGATAATACATATTTCTTTCCGTTTCCTTCCTCTAAGGCTTTCGTGGAGATGCCGTCAGCTTTCAAGGCCTTTCACCTCATTACCATGTTTCCACAGAGAGGCCCCACCTTCAAAGGGAACAAACTGAAGTTTCACGTCGTGCACTCCGGCATTAAAACAGATCCGGTGAGTGTTTGTCCCGATGCTGCTTGTTTTTGTTTTAGAGGTTTTTTTAAAAATGTTCCCAAAATGAAATCCTGCCTATTGTCATGTGTTCTTGTGCAGATGGGGTTTTATAAATCGGCGATGAAGGTGATGAACTCTGTAAGTGACACACATGCACTTATATCTTCTTTACTAAGTGAATAGAACGAGCTGATTCAGATTTGTGGCAAATTTCAATTCACATGTGGTCTCTTGTTCAGTTAGATAAGAGGTAAATTTGACTTGTCGGATTAACCGCTCGCTCCTTGTTCTCGCTGCAGTCGGTGGACGACACGGAAGGGAGGATCATCTTCATCACTAACATCTCACCGAGCGAAACCCGAGACCTCAGGGAGGCTTTGAGAAAAATCACTTCAGTCACAAACTTCCTGCCTCTGCTCAACAAGGTATAAACACACACACACAGACGTTTCAGTGAGTTAATAAAGACTTCCTGTTCTCATTATCGGTCCTGTATATTTCTGTTTCAGGTTTTTATTGAACTTGAATCCAGTCTTCATGCCGATCGGCTCGGAGTGTGGTACAGCCTCCAGGAACAAGCCGGTGGTTACTCACTGTGCCGGCTGAGACACTCATGGGCTAGACACTTCAAAGCTCGTGAGTCTTTGGGAGGGACAGACTTATTTAATTTGGAAATTCAATGGTTTTTATATATTACTTACTTAAGCCCTCCTTGCAGCTCATAAGCTCGCTCCGAAGGCTCTCCGGGACAGCAAGTACGCCCCCCCCGGAGCGTCTATCCCCTCAGTGGAATCTGAGGTTCCACTGTGCAGCGGCGGACCGTATTGGCTCACTATGCCTACGAGTCCCTTTGTGTTCCCCACAGATTCTCCTTGTTTCATCATCCCAGGTAAGAGAAACAGCTGGACGCAAAATTTAGCTGCTGAATTTAACAGGTTTTTGTTCAGTTAAGTGATTCTCCTCTTTTTTTGCCTCCAAGATTATGTGACTGTCAAAAGAAATATGAATACGAAGGTAACCAATTTCCTTTTGTTTAGTTTAAAACCAGCAGTAGAGCCTTTATGTCCAATCAAAGCCCAACCGTCCTATTAAATGAATCGAAGCTGCTCGCACTCAGTCCCCTCAATATGCCTGTTTTTTTGTGTGTCCTGCAGAAGCTCAACAGTCAAAGTTCCATGTTCCCCACACTCATGTTGACCGGTTTACCAGATAAAGGCTACAGTCAGGAGGACGTGGCCAGGCTGGTCTGGCCTTATTTCCCCAAACAAACTCTCTACTCTCTGAACAACAACGTGGTCGTGCTGACTCTGCAGAGGAGGGTGAGGACAAAAGGCTGCAGACGGACAATAGTTCCAGTTGAACCGAGTTATAACATTTTTCTTTCTTCTCCGCTCCAGGCCTTCGTGCATTTCAGCAATTGGAGGTCGTGCGATGGTTTTATCCAAGATCACATCATGAGGCAGATTCCTTTCAAACGCTTTGTTCTCAAGGCCCACTTTGTCCTGGAGTACATGTATCCTGAGTCAAAAGAGGTGTGGACACTGAGGAGAGAGTTAAACAGGACAACATGATCGTCTCTTGTTCCTCACTCAGCCTGGGAACCGTTTCTCAATGAACATTCAAACTTTCTTAACCATTTGGAGAAAAGATGTTTTCCGACTGAAACGTGTTTTAACAGCATCTGTGTCTTCTTGCAGGAGCTCATGTACAAATCCATGATGAAATGGAGCAACTCTGTAAGTTCCTAATCATTTATTTGAATCGTAAATTATTATATTCCTTGACTTCTTGGTGCTTAACACCAAGTTGACTGTTATTTTTCAGCGTGTTCCAGATCCCCAGTCTCTGGAAGAGCGGCTGCTCTGTGTGGAGATCTCTGAGAGCAGTGTCCACATCATCAAGACCGTCATGAATACTGTGGCGTCCATTGCTAAATTTGCCAGCTTCCTGCCGCTTGCCAACAGGGTACGACAACGACACAACAACACAACATCACACTGCTTCAGATTTTACATTAGACTTTGGTTGTGGGCTGAGGAGACTAACTTCTCTCCTCAATCCCAAACCACTTGTTTTGATTCAGCTAAAGATTTAAAAACTCCCCAAAAAATCATTTTGACTAATAATAATAATCAGTGACAAATCTACTAACCAACCAACTTACCCACCTGCCTACCGACTTTACAACCAACTAGTTTAACTTGGTAAAACCCTTTACCTTTCATAAATGCAATGGTGATTTAAAAGCTCTTAATTCCTGCCCCCTCTCTCTCTCTCCCTTTCCCTCTCTCTCTCTCTCTCTCGCTCTTTTCACTCTGTCCATCACTGTCTCTCCACCTCAGATCTGTGTGGAGATGGTTGACTCCAGTGGTGTAGCCCAGGTGGTGGAGAAGCTCACGTCTTCCTCAGTGAAGTGCATATTCGGGTTTGTTTGTCCTTAACTTAGAGATAAGAAATATGAATACATTTTTATTAATCCCTTGTCCTCACACCTAAACTGACAAATGTTTTTTTTCCTCTTTCTTCACAGGAACAAAGTTAAACATGTTGAATCGTGAGTAAATTGCTTATAAATAAAAACGTTGGCAATCTTCTGTCTGATGTCTGCTACGAACCACCAGGTCACATGCAGGTTTACACTAAGGCCACAGATCATTTAGAGATTATTGATATAAACTGTGCATGTCCCAGATTTATCGATATAAAGAACAATATGTTGTCATTGTAAGAAGCTTTTCTGTTTTTTTTATTTAGTGCGAAGAGTCGAAAGCAGCGTCTTGAGGGCTCCAGTGAGATCTTCACAAACCTTGAACCTGAAGATGAGTCTCCACCCAAGTCTCCTCCTCCTGAATGTTCAGATAATGATCTGCAGCTTCTTCTACAAACCAGTGACTCCGCGTCTGCAAAACCAGCTGCTCCGAATGAACCCATCACTGGTGAACCTGTCGCAGCTGAACCAAGTTCCACGGCTGCAGGTGACGTAGCGGTGGAGGAGGACAAAGAGAAAGTGGGACCTGAGATGGTCCTGGACTCCGGTGATGTTCCTCAGGCAAATGAAGATGTAGAGAAAGTCACAGAGACGGAGGACGTGTCAACAACAGCAACTATTGATGCTCCTGCTGATGGAACCAGTGTCCCAGCCGATTCCAGCACTGGTGTGGTCGCCTCTGAAAAAACCAGCACAGATCTCCCTCGGATTAACCAGGACGTGTTCAGGGCCATCAAAGCAGCGGTTCACCGGCACCGACTGACCCAAGACATGAAGACACAGAGTGAAGAGAACGAGGTGACGCCTGGCTTTAATCTCAGAATAGAACAAAACAATGTTCCCCAATCTGCAGATCATGGTGTCTTCATATTTAAATTCTACTGTCACTAATCCAGAGAAGCTGACCCTCTTCTTTTTAATGATTCATTTGTAGAGCTCCAGCAACATTAGTGTCAAGGATGAAGTCACACATCAAGAAAAGGTAAATGTCCAGTTTTGTATTCCTTGAAATGTCCTGTAACTTATCTGTCCTCCTTTTCACTGATCTTTGTAAAACTGATGGTTGTGTATCTATTTGATTGTTTGAGATTTTCTTTGTTCTTGATCCAGGTTCAGAAGGATTCACACACTTCAGACGTCTTCACTGTTAATGAGCCACAATTCAACATCAGGGACTTTGTCACTGTTGATGAAGTTGCTGAAGATGTGGAAGAAATGAGCCCGGACCCCGGTAGCTCCTCGTCCTCCTCAGGGAGAAAAGAAACACAGAGCTCAGACGCTTCATCTGCTCCAAAACAAACCTCAAATAGATCCTCCACCAGATCCTTGAAAGACTCTAAGAGCTCCGCATCTTCCTCTTCCAAGTCACCCAAAGATAACGTGAAGAGAAGCTCGTCTTCTCTCTCGACCTCTGTGTCGCCAAAAAAGACGAAGGACTCATCTAAGCCGACCAAATCCTCTTCCTCTGCGTCTTTTCTGTCTCTTGAAACCTCCCCCTCCTCTTGTCACAAGGCACAGAGGAGCAAGACCAAGTCCTCAAGATCGTCCCCAGCTCCCAGTGAAAGGGTAAAGAAGCCACCAGCAGCAGTGGAGCGTCGCCCTGTGTCACAGAGAGAAGCAGCAAAAGAGAGTGTAGTGGCAAAGTCTGACCACAAAGTGGCAGCAGAGGGCATTGCTGCAAAAACTGTTGAGTCAGAGACCAAAATAGAAAAATCCTCAGCGATGCATCCATCTGCAGAGGAACAGAGATTCGGGTTGAACCAAGACCAGAATATGGAGACTGATTTAAAGGACACCACACTCAAAGACCCGGAGAAAGGCAAAGAGAAAAAGGAAGAAGAAGAAGAAGAGGAGGATGATGATGAAAAGTACGAAATCCTTGATTCCTTCGATCACAGAACAAATGAAAACATAGATAACAAGTCACCTGAACCTGAGAGTTTGCAAGAGGAAAACTTTCAGGTCTTGGACAGCGTCGACGATGAAGACGATGGTGGAGAAGCTTGTTCTGAGAAGGTGGTAGAAGGTTCAACAGAGGACAAAAGAGCATCAGTTCAAGAGGATGACAAGCCTGCAGTTGAAGACTCTGCAATTAAACTAATGACATCAGCAGAATCCTGCAAACCCTCCAAAGATGTCCAAGAACCTGAAGATGGAATCCCAGCAGCTGAAGACCAGCCTCCTAAAGTCTGTGACAACAAAGACAGTGATGTTGCTGAACAAGAAACCTTCAAGATATTGGATTCAATTGACGATCAGATGACAATGGACCAAAACAATGATTCACAGAGTGATCAGATGTCTACAGACATTTCACGTAGAGAAGAAGAAGAGGAGGATGCCTCTAAGGTAGTGGATTCTGTTTCAGATCAGCCAACAACTACAGAGTCTGAGTCTGACAACAAGAAACCTGACGCTACTTCTAGAAGAGATGATAGATCCTCAAAGAGGAGTGGCCTGAGGACCAGAGCATCCAAAGGTGAAGAGAAGGTCAAATCAAGAGCCCAAGACCCTGAAGAGGAGAAGGTGTCTGAGATGGTCCATTCGACTGAAGAACTGGTTCAAGAAGCGGCCACCACAGAAAGGACCGATAGAAGAAGGAGTGGAAGAGGAAAGAAAGAGGACAAAATGACTCTGAATCTCACTGAAGCATCTGAAAAACCAGATGAAGGTGAGGAGGCTTCGTATGAAATCTTAGACTCTGTGGAGGACGAGACTGTGACTGAGGAACCGGTCGTTATGACGAGATCCACCAGAGGAAGAAGGGGAAGGACGACTCAGAAAGACCAAACTAAAAAAGAGGACACACCGACAAGAAGTCGACGCACTCCTGTCAGAGAGTCACAGGAAAAAACTCCAAAGATGGAGAAGGAAGCATTTTCAAAAGAGAACTCACCAACAAAGAAGACTGACATCACTGTAAGAGAGGAAATAGATGAGGAAGCCACCTATGAAATATTAGACTCTGTGGAGGACGAGGTTCTTCACGAGGACCGGCCCCCCACAGGAGGGAAAAGGAAGAGGGGAAGACCAAAGAAAGCTGTTAAATCAACTAGAAAAAACCCTGTAACACTGAAGGGCGACAAAGAGGCTGATGATGAAGAAGCTGATGATGAAGAAAAGGTGTCGTATCAGATTCTTGATTCTGTGGAGGATGAGATGGTTGAAGATCAACCTCCCACAGAAGAGTCGCCCAAAAACGAGGAGGAAGAGCCTGTGTATCAGATTGTAGATTCTGTGGAAGATGATCAAGTTCAGGAAGAGTTGATGACCACTGAGGAGTCAAAAGATGAAACTTGTCCAAAAGAGGAGGAAGCAGCTGTTCAAGAAGATGCACCAACGTGTAGGACCGTTGTGGAAACGTCCGAAGAACGGATCACCAAGGATTTAGATCATGATCCGTCTGCTGGTCTGGAAAAGAGAGAAAGCTCATCCAAAGCAAACATCAAGGAAGAAGGTACATCAACGACAACGTCTCAAAAAGATCCCACAACACCAGAAGTGGAGAAGAACCAAGTGAGTGCTCTGGTGGACCTGGATGAAGTGAGTGATGAGGAGGAAGATTACCCTGACGACATAGCTGAGGAGGAAGAACTGAGGGAGAGCAAAGCTGCTGCTAAAGAAAAGCAACTCGTCACGAAGGAGGAGAGGAGGACCAGGGAGAGAGAGGAGAGGAGGACCAGGGGGAAAGAGGAGAGGAGGACCAGGGAGCGAAGGAGCCAGAGCAGCAGCAGCAGCAGCAGTGGAGGAGGAGACAGGAGGAGGACAATGGAAAGGGGACGGGAAAAGGAGGAGGAGGAGGTAGACACCAAGGAGATGGTGACTCTGGATGAGGTGGGAGCAGATGAGGCTGGAGAGGAGGTGGTGTTACAGGGTGGAGAGTCTGATGTTGAGACCACGGCTGGAGAACCGGGGGGGCTCGTCACTCTGGATGAAATCGTAGAAGAGGAAGAGGAGGAGGGAAAAGGTGAACAAAGGGGGCTGGAGCCCCGCCCACCCAGCAAGGACGAAGAGTCCCTGGACTCCTTGAACCCGGAGGTAACGAGAATGTCTCTCAGTGAAAGACGTACTTATATATACATGTAGTTTAAAAATAAATAACTTTAAATAACCTTTTGTCTTTTAAATTTAGTGAATTCTTTCCTGCCCCATGTTTCATTGATGTAAACACTCTCTCCCTCTCTCTCTCTCTCTCTCTCTCTCTCTCTCTCTCTCTCTCTCTCTCTCTCTCTCTCTCTCTCTCTCTCTCTCTCTCTCTCTCTCTCTCTCTTTAGTATTTGGTGACTCTAGATGAAGCAGGTGAGGATGAGGAGGAGAAGGTGGACGAAGCAGAGAAAACATCAACATCTGCTAAACGCAAATACGATGACGACACAGGTTTGTGTTACCTTGAAAACCACAACTCTTCACCTGTAAACATCTCATTGGGATACTGTGTGTTTTAGGTCAAACTAAGTTTTAAGTCTTTTCTTCTTTGACCTGTTGTAGAGGAGAACGTGAACTTTGTGACGGTGGATGAAGTGGGAGAGGTTGAAGAGGAGGAGGAGGAGGAGGAAGAACATAAAACTCCCAGGACAAGAGGCCGAGCCAAGAAGAGAACCAGAAAGACGCCAGGTAACACAAACTCATACGTCTGCATCATTTAATTAAACATACAAGTTTTTTTCCTGATTAAACTAAACCAATGTTCGGTTTGTTTAAATGTGTGAATTTGTCATAACTGGAATCTTTTTCACCACAGTGAGAAAATCTGCTCGTGGGAGGAAAGTCGAGGCAAAAGATGAGAGAGAAGAACAGGAAGCCGCCTCCTGTGTGGCCCCGCCCACTTCCCTGGACGCCTCATCGTCCCCGGACAAAGATCCATCATCGTTACTAAGTGACGGGCAGCAGGAGATCCAGAAGGAGGAGGAGGAAGGAGCGACCCCTCCTGCTGTGGAGGACCTGCAGCCTGGGGGCCTGGAGGCAGAGGAGGAGAAAGAGGGATGGAGCAGTGCGGACGTTAAAGGTAAAGAGAGCTGAGGACACACTTCTTTCTGAGCTGTGTGATGTTGCTAGAGAGAGAGAATAATAATCTGTTTTGTCTTTTCCATCCTCTTCTTCAGTTGTGAGTAAAAGGAGGAAGGAGATTGTCGGACCTGAAGCAAAGAGATCTCGTTCTCAGTCTCCTTCTGTTCCTGCCGACTTCAAGCTGCCGCCCTTCAGAGCCAACCAGCCCCTCGGTGAGAATCACTCATCATTCAATATTCACTTCACCAGATTGAAAATAGTTTGATAAGGTTTGTGTGTTTGTGTGTTTGTGTGTCCTTCCAGGTCAGGAGTTCGTGGTCCCTAAATTCGGATACTTCTGTAACATCTGCCGTGTGTTCTACCTGAACGAGAGCAGCGCCAAGGACGTTCACTGCAGCAGCAAGGCGCACTACAACAACCTGCAGGTACACACACACACACACACACATAACACAAGATGTGACACAAAGACACACACACACAAGGCCTGACACGGTTTGTGTTCTTTTGTTCAGGCACTCTACCAGAAGCGTCAACAGAACCTATCAGGAAGTTCAACACCAAACTCTCAAGGCTTCATCTCTGAGTGATCCAGATCCTCATCTGACGCCCTGTTGTCACTCGTGTGTGTGTGTGTGTGTGTGTGTGTGTGTGTGTGTGTGTGTGTGTGTGTTTGTGTGTTTGTCAGCAGGATTGTGTGAAATCCACTCAACCGGTTTCTGTGAAACTTGGTGGGAAGATGGAAAATGGGCCAAGAAAGAACTTTAACTATCAAGTGGATCCAAACACTTTCATTCTGAGATGAAAAATGTATTTTCACTGATTTCCCAGAGAATTATTCTTAGATCATAAAGCAAAAAATGAATCTGATATAAACAAATACTTGTTAATTTAAGTTGCACAGAACAAGTGAGTAGAATCTAAGCCTTTAAGTGTTTGTCTGTTTTTATGCACATTTTTTTACTTATTATTAAATAAACCTGAGTCAGAAATTCAAATTGTTTAATCCTCAGATGTATTTTGGGGACTGATATTTGTGTGTGTGAGCGATTGGCGCAGATTCAAATAAAATCTTGATCTTGTGGAATGTGGTTTCTTAAACTCGACTGAGTGACCCTCTACACGTGTGCGTTTGTGTATAAATGTTAGTCAGACATGAACAGACTTGTAATAAGATAATATTAATACAATATAAAGGAAAAAAACATTTTTGCCAAATGTTCATTTTGTTTCCACAGCTTCCTGTCACCAATAGATAGAAAGTCAATAATTTAAATGTTTTGCTTTTGTTTTCTTCAACCCCCCCCCCCCCCCCCCCCCCATAAGTGCACATGACATAACTGAAGCCTTGTGGGTTTTCACTATAAATAGACGAGCAGCAGAAACGTCCCCACAGCCTCGACTCATGAACACCTGCTGGGTTTTTAGTTTTCACTTTTGCTGTGGTTTTATAATTTCCACCTTTTCTCTGTTAGAATTAACAGACGGCCTTAAAGTCAGTTTGTGTGATAAAGAAAGTTTTAATCTTTAAATTCTTTAACTTCTCATTTCCCTCTGGTCTGTTGAAGCAATTGGTTTAATCCTTTAGAGACGTGTTTAACACAAGTCACATGAAGCGTCTTACGTCTCACTGGGCTGCAGGTCAGTTGCAGCCCAGGGGGCGCTCACGAGGCAGTCCAGTATTAATGTGGGTCTAAGGAGCTGTAGCACGAAAATGTTATGTTTGTGAGATGAAATGTTTGTTTGTTTGTTTATGCCCCTTTGTCCAGATCCACGCCAAAATCGTATGAGTTCTGTCCGGACCTATTTCACATCCTTCCACCAAGTTCCGTTATAATGCGTTGTGTAGTTTTTGTGTAATCGTGTTCACAAACAAACATTCAGGAGTGAAAACACAAATATTCAGAGGTGTCAACTGATTAATCTGTTCATATTTCCCTTCAAAATAAAATCCCTTTAAATATACAGTACGTGATGCACTTCTGCCTCCGACTGACTGTCTGAACAAAACTGCATCAACAGACACATTCTCCCCGACACACACTCATCCTTTGTGTGTGTGAGTGTGTGTGTGTGTGTGTGTGACCTTATCACGTGTTGGTTTAAGTTGGCAGGGTTTGGATTGTTCATTGTGTGAAGGCATTTGTGACTTGAAAATACAGACAGCTGTGTGTGTCTGTGTGTGTGTGTGTCTGTCTGTGTGTGTTTCTGTGTGTGTGTTTGTGGAAACCTTAACCAGTTCATGTGTGTGTCATGAACTGGTTAAGGTCCAGTATAAGGTTTTGGGCTGCCCATAGTCCCTGGCCCTTTAAACCAGTTGTGATTAAATTGGCTGTGTGTGTGTGTGTGTTGTGCATGAGTCAGCCAGTGCACCTTACTTAGTGTGTGTGTGAGAGAGGGAGTCAGGGGTGTGTGTGTGTGTGTTATAGAGACAGCTGAGAGCTGCAGCTCTACCACTCGTTCTCTCAGTCTCTATTCATTCTCTGTGGCTCTCGTCCGTTTCTCTCTCTCTGTCTTTTCTGCTGTTTTTGATCTGTGAACGTCTGGAGGAGATTTCTGCTCACATGGACCTCACTGCTGTGTGGATCTGAGACCTGTGTGTGTGTGTGTGTGTGTGAGCCATGCTGCGTGTGTTCATCCTGTGTGCAGAGCGTCTGCACACGCCGGACGACGACATCAGTGATGCCTACTGCCAAGTCATCTATGAAGGTAGAGAGCGGGAGAGAGAGAGAGACTGTGACACTGACAGAAAAGAGAGAGAGAGAGATGTCAATATGAAGTTTGTGTGTGTGTCTGTATGTGTGTTAGTCTGTGGAACAGCTGAGAGGTTATTATTGGAAGCCTCGGCCTGTCGGCTCTCATGTCTTCCTGTGTGTTGGGGTGGGGCGGAGGGAGGGAGGGAGAGAGGGAGAGAGAGAGAGAGAGAGAGAGAAGAAGAGGTGATGATGGAGAATGTTCACGTCTCCGAAAAACTGAACCTCGTTTGATTTGAGAGTGAAAACAAAAGATGGAAAGTTTATTTGCACTAAATATTGAGACTATGTGTCTGTGTGTGTCTGTGAGTGTGTCTGTGTGTGTCTATGAGTGTTTGTGTGTGTCTGTGTGTGTCTGTGTCCAGTAAAGCAACGCTGTGTTTATAGTTACCAGCACAGTTTACCCTCTGGGATTCTCTCTCTCTCTCTCTCTCATCCATTCATCCACATACCGCATTTCATTTCCCTTCATACTATGTCTTGCAGTATTTCCACCACAGTGCAGAACATTACAGTAGAGACACAACCACACACAGACACACACACACACACACAGACACACACACCGCATCCAGCTGACTGGAAACCCAAGTTGATGAATATGAAACTGAAACAAACGATGACTCATCTGTCAATCAAACTCCCTCGTCCAGTGGAGAGGAAAAATAAAACTAATTTATTCCTCAACCTGAGGTCAGTAACCCAGTGGGGGGGCTGTCTGTCTTGCTTTGTGTCTGTAGGTGGCACTCTCACTGTGTGTGTCTGTGTGTGTGTGTGTGTGTGTGTGTGTGAGACCCTTGTTGCCCCCTTGTAGCTTTTTGAATTCTATTCTCAAAATCTTAAAATATCAGTTGAGGCATAAAAACAATCGTCCTGAAATCCCTTTTTGAATTCAGGGGAAAAACTTCAAGGTCCTGAGGTTCTAACGTTTAACTGGTTCTCAGTCTGAAACCTCAGTTAGCTCCGATTTATCAGATGTTAAAGTTCAGTTTAAATTATATTTCCAGTTTAAACCAGTGGAAAAAAGCATAAATACAGATTGACTGTGTAAAATAACCCCACTAGAGGAGAGAGAGAGAGAGGCAGAGTGTGTTGAGGCCGAGCGAGGCGAGGATGCAGGAAACCAGGGGGCACAACCAGGAGATAAGAGAGGAAAGGAGCTCAGGAAACGTGGAGATTTCCTCTGGATGTGAGGTGTGTGTGAACTCCCCACGTCCTCTGCCAGTGAGACTCAGAGGGAGAAGGACGCGTCTCCTCTGCGGACAAAGAGCTTTTATTTTGTAGTTTTAGGACCTAGCTGGTGTGAGACAAAGCAGGGGACACGTTCATCTGTGGATTACGATGCTGAGACGACTCGAGGACTTTTAAGTTCTTTAAGATTTCACTGGAGAAAACAGATTTCAAGCAGTTTATCATTTTTTTAAAAGCACCAATATTCTCCTTTGTTGGTCTGCTGAAGGCGTTTTGCCCCCTGGTGGTCTGTGGTTGTACAGTTTTTGGTCGTCTCTGGTTATTAGCTCCCCCCGGTCATGTAACCTACCCCCCCGCTCGCCCTGGACCTCTCCTGGTGAACCCAGTCGCCTGGACCGGTTATTTCAGCCCTGCAGGTTTCAGTCTGTGGACTCACCCGAGGGTTCGGCCATGCTGCGTTGTGTCCTGCAGCGAGCCAACAACCTGAGGCACTCGGACCCGCTGGCCGGTGTCAGCTTCAGAGGTAAGAGGCTCATTAGGAACAAAGTAATGTGGATCAGTGATGGAGTAACCCCATCACTGCTCTGACATCATGTCACCTGTTGTTTGTAAGTGAAGCTTTATCTTTAGCTCTGGTTTTGGTCTCCACCACCTCGTCTCTGACTGGGTACAGTGGATCGTCAGTGTCAGAAACTGTTTCCCACTCGACTGCTTGATTTACAGATCATGTGAATAACGATTTAAAGTCATAGATTACTAAGCCACCTCCAACAGGTCGACTTCCAGCTGCTTCACAGGCCCTGACGGAGCTGAACGTAGGTGGCGCTCTCCCTCTGGATGATTTCAGTTTGACATCTGACTCTGGATCAGCGTCACTTGTCTGTTTTTCCACCGGTTTGTTGTTGTTCTTTCCACAAGTCGGTGTCTGCCTCCTCAACAAGGTGAGCGCTGATCTTCACTTCCTGCCTTTGTCCCAGCCGGGTTTCCTGGTGCCATCACACTCAGGCTTCACCTCCGGGGACCTTCTTACCCCAGCCTCAACTGGAGGGTCCTGAGGTCTAAAACCTCCAGGGCCCCAAAACCCCCGAGTTCATTATGAGGATCTGAATAAATTAGAATCTTGACACCACTCGATGGATTGATGGCTCCTCTGTTCTGCATTTTACAGCCTCAATCTTGTATCAAGGGAACTGGTCCTTAAACGACTTTCAGTGGATTCGTTTCACAAGGGAACTCATTGAATATAGGAACCATCACAGAGAGGATGGTCAGCCCCAGTCTGAATGCACAGGACTGATGGGCTCTGAGGCTTGTTGAGGAATTCAGAGACACCGTGATGTCCTTTTATAGAAGTGAGAGATGATGAGAGTCCGACGCTGTGGGAGGAGACAGAAACGTCTCAGAGAGAAAAGAACGTCTGATTGTTGGAGAGAGAAATGTTCCTGAATCAGATTTGTGGGTTTTTCATCCACTCGTTCCTCCACCGAGTTCCAGCAGCACTCCACGATCATCTCCTTCTTAAAGCAGGAATATAGAAGAAGAAGGAAAGTGCTCTGATGAACAAAGTAGAGATAGTAGGACAGACAGACATTCACCTGCAGAGGTCGGGAAACACACTTTCTCTTTGTGATGGTTGCACCCGACATGTTTCATCATCTTTCTAGAAGCTTCTGATCAGAAGATTCAACATCTTTGATTCAAACCAGTTCCTCAGGTTTATCAGAGGCTGGATTTGGACTCACAGTGGTTTCCAGTATTTAGGAGTTCACACTTTAAGAGAGTTTATGTATTTCATTGACCCCCCCCTGTGTGGGTCGGTGGCTGCAGCATGTGTGTATGTGATTAAATGTGACTCCATGTGCTGGAGGCAGGATATCCCAACGCACTGTTGTTATTGGAGCCCAAAGTGTTGTTCTTTGTCAAAACCAGAAATAATTATAACCTGTAATCACAAAAAACACAAACACACAAACACACACAAGACCAGCACCACCCACCCGCACCTGTGCTGAGCTGCTTGATCTTAATCAAGAAGTGTGAGCTGAAAATATCAGTGACAAATGTGTCCTGTTGTCTGGAAACAAGTTTTTTGTGATTTTATAGAATACCATCAATGCTAACAGGTAGCCAGGTTAGCCTGTTAGCATAGCTAGCTTTAGTTTCACCTCTGGTTGCTTGTGTCCGAATCCGACCAGATGTTTTTCCCGATCACAGAAATGAGACAATGATATTTCAAAATGTCTGGAGTTTTTGTACTATTTCTCTTGGTTTTGTGTATTGTTGTTGTTCCTGTTCTAGGTAAAGTCGTAAATTGTAGTCCTAATTACCAGAACTGGCTCAGTTGTTTCGAAGCAGTTGTCTTTATTTCTTCGTAGATCTGATTGGTAATTACCAAACTCATGTTTTACTTCTTTAAAACTCTAAATATGAATGTATTTGTTGCAACCAGCTGAGAATCTCAAACATTTCCTTCTGTCAAAGTGACACAAACAGCATCAACCGTCTAAACTTAGCTGGGGGGGGGGGGGGGGGGGGGGGTCACAGTCTGTTCTATTCTGAGCTCATGACAGAACCGCTGCCAAGCTGAACCCGGCAGGAAGTCAACACTGTGCCACCGCTGGTGCGTCCGAGAAGTTAAATCAGATATCAGCTGCTGACACACACACACACACACACACACACACACACACACACACACACACTTTGACGTAATGTATTCCCCAGACACTTCTCCTACCCTTAACACAAACACATGCGCACAAACACACCAAAAATGTCTTTCTCTCCATACACACACTTTAAGAAAGGTTGTCTGCTTTCCTGTTTTTCCCAGTGAGAACACACACACACACACACACACACACACACACACCTGAGGAAGTGTACCTCTGTTCTTAGGAATTGTTTAAAATGCCTCCACCCTTCCACAGAAGGGTCAGAGGTCATGTTACAGTGACGTTTGTTGGAGTTGATTTAATCCGGTGGTCGACGGCTTGTGTGAACAATAGATTTTATTCTAATTAAAATCTATTCTATTTTAGTTGTAAAGCATCAAATCACAAACCACATTGTGAATTTTGTACTTTCTGATAAAACAGCGACCAGTTTTTATCAATATGTTGTTTTAGTCTTAACTTTTCTATTGTTTTCTGTTTTTTAGTTTTTTTTTCCAGTTGTGATTCTATTGAAAGATGAGTCACAACTGAGTCATTTCTAAAATCAGACAATCGCTATTGTCTCTATTTCCATTTATCTGGAAAGAAGGTCGGTGTGTGTCTGTCTGTGTGTGTGTGTGTGTGTGTGTGTGTGTGTGTGTGTCTTGTAAATAATAAATCCTGTTTATTGGTTCCTTCTTACGTCCTCACATCCTGTCAGAGTGTCCAACAGAGAGGAAATCAGAGCTAAGAACCTTGTGTTACACAGGAAGTCACAAACACACACACAAACACACACACACACACACAACACACACACAGTCACACGCACACATAGACAACAATGTGAGACTTTTCATCAATTAAAGTTCGGATCCGTCCAGGTCCAGGTCCAGGTCCAGGTCCAGGTCCAGGTCCAGGTCCAGGTCCAGGTCCAGGTCCAGGTCCAGGTCCATGTCATGGTTCAGTTTTGTTTGTCCATTGACTTCTGGTCTTCTGGTTTCCTCAGGGTCCAAGAAGAAGACGAAGGTCATCAAGAACAACTCGAATCCCGTCTGGAACGAGGTTCGTCCTGCACACATCAGGAAAATACACCAATTATGAACCAAGATTAAAAATCAGACGTGTGATGAGAAGAGCTCCACACTTCCATCGAGTCCTGACCCCTTCACGTCCTCATGACCCTTCCTATCGGCCTTGTCTCGGCTCCTGCTGCTTCCTGAACCTCACCACTGTGGAGAATCTGATTTATTTGATTTGATTTCTCCCCTTTCCACTGACCTCACCCAGGGCTTCGAGTGGGACCTGAAGGGGATTCCTCTGGACTCTGGATCCGAGCTGCACTGTGTCGTCAAAGACCATGAGAAGATGGGGAGGAACAGGTACGAGCACATGAGTCCAAACCCACAATACAACCCTGCTCCTCCGGTCAGTGAGTTCACTCTCAGCACAGGAAGTGAGATAAGAGCGCCGGGCACAGACAGGGGGCTTGGCCCGAGGGCCGGGGGGGTTATTTCTGGAT
The DNA here is from genome assembly GCF_949316205.1 of Platichthys flesus. Lineage (NCBI taxonomy): Eukaryota > Metazoa > Chordata > Actinopteri > Pleuronectiformes > Pleuronectidae > Platichthys > Platichthys flesus. Next base: position 13,307,996 of record NC_084968.1, read on the forward strand.
GGCTGCGCTCCATCAAGATGTCACATGTGTCGTCCAGAGGGCAAAGGGCCAGACTTGAAAGAATCGTCTCATCCTCTCATTGTGGTCGTTGTGTTTCCACCAATTCACCCTCGGCTGTGTTGAATGATTCTGGGATTGATTCATTCAGACCATGGAGGACGCCATGTTGTCTCTGCTCTTTGTCTGTGAGCAGGATTCAGCAGAACTCCTGAACCCATTGTCGTTTGAAATAATGAGTTTCTCAGAGCGGAGTTGGCTTAGAGTTTTAATTATTAGCTCTGCAGAGGTTTACACATCCAGCAACATGACTCAGAGTGTAACTTGATAATCCATCGTATAGCAGGACCGGGATTTGAACCCAGGACATCTCACACCTCATGGTGTAACCCCGAGAAGTTAAACAGGAAGGTTTTTATACAATGTGGTGAATGGGATACAGAACAGAAAGCACAGGACCGTTTGCTTTCTGGCTTCACTGTTACAAAAAGAGGAATCAAATCCAGCACAGGTCCACAAAGGGTTAGGGTTAGTATCAGCTAAGTGAGGAAACAGTCAGAACAGCAGTAAGACATTGATCAGTGACATTTTCCTTTCAACCATTTCATTTAAAACTTGGTGTCATGGGTCAAAGTGGAAGTCTTTACATTTTGGAGCAATTTCAATTAAAGGGGTGGATCTATTTAGTTTCTGTAACCATTACACATATGGTGTTAGCCTTAGTGGAGGAATGGGGTCTCCCAGTTCCCCTCTCGGTGGTTTGTGTGTGGATTACATGTTAAACTACAACGTGTGTGTACCTTCACTTCCTGTTCAGGTTCCTGGGAGAATGTCGACTCGCTCTCAGAGACGTGATGAACTCTCCCAGCCTCGCCGCCTCTTTCACCATCTCCCTGCTGGACACCAAGAGAAACAACACGGGGGTGAGCACACACACATGCACAAACACACACACACACACACACACACACACACACAGCACAGACACACACACACAGCACAGACATATTAATCTACGGCCTCATTGTATCACGAAGGAATGACAAATCATAAATCACTCACAGTTTCCTGTCTGGATCTGAAAATAGAATCAGAGTCAAACACACATCAAGTCGCACACACACACGCACACACACATGCACGTACAGATGAGCACACACCTTGATGCAACACACACCTTTAGTCGTCTTCTGTTTTTCTAAGTCTGACATGAAATAACGTTCTGTTTTGAATCCTTGTTTCCTGAAACCAAAACAAAGTCTTCCTCTCAGTGTCGGAGCCGATCTGATTGTGTCTCACACACACACACACACACACACACACACACACACACACACACATTGTACCTACTCTAATATAAACACAACCTCATCACCTCAGGCTGTGTGTGCGTTAGTGTGTGTGTTATGTGTGGTCCAATATTTGAAAACACAAAATGTTTTCAAATATTAGATTATATATTGTTATTATTATATACTTATTATTACAGTGAACTAGTTGAAGAGATTTGAGTGTGTGTAAAGGTTGTGGTGATAAAGCCTTTGTTTAAACAGATCTAATTATCACTAAGTTGTGTTTTCCTGTTGAAGGAAGCTGCAGACGACTTCACCTCCTGTTAGAAACATTATGAACCTCGTGTGTGCAGCACTTTGAAAATTACAGTTACTGGAAGTTTGAAACAGGATAAAAACTAATTGAGTATAAATTGATTGACATTAGATTGTTTGCCAAAATGCATAAAAGGCTTTCTCTCAAAACTGGAAAATGAAATCCCTGGCGTTCCCCTTTGAGGCTGGATACTCCATCGTACAGCACGTCCGGGATTTGAACCAAGAACCGTTCCTGTAATGTGTTTCCATGTGTCTCCATCAGGCCACGCTGACCCTCCAGGTTTCCTACGTCCCTCCTCCAGGATCGCTCCCCCTCTTCCAGCCTCCTCCCCAGCCTGAGGCCTATTCCCACAACAACCCCAGCGTGGAGCTGGACACTGTCACAAGTGAAACGACCTGCAAACATCAAACCAGTGAATCTCAGTGTCACATCTGACAGGTTTGTCCTGAGGGACCAGTTTCTAACGTCCAGTGTCTCTGCAGTGATTTCTCTGGACACGCTGGGTGAGGAGGACACGGAGAGTTTGATGATGCTGGAGCCTCCAGAGGACCAGGGGCAGGACGACAGGCGGTCCATGATCATCGTGGGCCCTCAGGGGCTCCCGGGAAAAGAGTCCCCCCCCAACCACACCCCCAAGCGGTCGCCTCCGTCCTACAACGCCCAGGGGGGGCTGAGGAAGAGGAGGAAGGGACCCAGCCCTCAGCAGAAGCCTCTGGCCAACAAGCCCCAGGACCTGCAGGCGAGTCCACGACATCACAACGTGTGTACGACGACTTGTTGTTGTGTGACATGTTGCGTCATCATCTCTGTTCACGCGTCCTCGTGTCCAGGTGCGCGTGCGGGTCATCGAGGGGCGACAGCTGCCGGGCATCAACATCAAACCTGTGGTGAAGGTGACGGTCTCCGGGCAGACGAAGAGGACTCGCATCAGAAGTGGAAACAACCCCGTGTTTGATGAGGTGAACACAAACACACAAACACACAAACATCTGATCTTCATCAAAAGTGATCAGCGTGGATTTTGAGGCTCTCACTTGTTTTCTGTCCTCAGACGTTCTTCCTGAACTTCTTTGAGACTCCATCAGACCTGTTTGACGAACCCATCTTCATCACCGTGAGTCCGAGTCATTCCACCGAGTCACACACTACGGATCTTGTGTTGTTTACTTGTGTTTCCTGTTGTGCTCATTGTGTCCTGCTGTGTCTCTCTCTCTTCCTGCAGGTGTGCGACTCTCGCTCTCTCCGGACTGACGCTGTGATCGGTGAATTCAAGGTGAAACTTCGTCTCTGCTGTTTATTTAGTTACGTTAAAAATATGACAAAAACAGAAACTCTAAGATAATTCTGATAATTCACAGTTGGATGTCGGCACCGTCTACAATGAGCACAGTGAGTGTGTCTTTATTTAATATGTGTGTGTTTGTGGTGATTATGGACTTTTCTTTTTTGGCTTCGTTAAGTTCCAGGTTAGTTTGAAATCCGATCATTCGTTAAATCTCTGACTCTTTAGGACACTGCTTCCTGAGGAAGTGGCTGCTGCTGTGCGACCCTGACGACCTCTCCGCGGGGGTCAAAGGTTACCTGAAGGTCAGCCTGCTCGTCCTGGCCGCCGGAGACGAGCCCCCGGTGAGTCTGATTGGACGAAACAAGCAAAGTGGAGGGAGCTCGGACCCAATCACACGCGTGTCACAGTACATGAACGTCCATGTGTCCGTCTGTGTCTCAGGCTGATAAACGTGAGTGTGTGGAGGACAAAGAGGACATCGAGGGAAACCTGCTGCGGCCGGCGGGTCTGTCCCTGAGAGGAGCCGCCTTCACCCTGAGGATCTTCAGGGCCGAGGATCTGCCGCAGAGTGAGACCTCTCGTCTTTGTGTCCTTCATGTCTCGTGCTTCACAGCCGAGTCTGATCCTTTATTCTCCGTTCTCAGTGGACGACGCCTTCATGGACGGGATGAAGCACATCCTCGGGTTCGACAGCAACAGGAAGAACCTGGTGGACCCTCTGGTGGAGATCAGCTTCGCCGGCAAAACCGTGCGTGTGACGTGAAGCGGCTCCGAGGACCTCGGTCCGTCCAAACAGGTTCCTGAGTTTCTTTCTTCTGTTGTGTTTTCAGATCTGCACGAAGATTCTGGAGAAGAACGCCAACCCTCAGTGGAACCAGAGTCTGGCCATGCCCATCAGGGTGAGACACACAAAACATCGGCTGCAGATAAAGATGGATGTCAAGACGGCCATCTTTAATTACACTTTATTAATGCACCTACACATGAATCACACCTACACAGTGAACGATTTCTTTTTCTTTCCCAGTTTCCCTCCATGTGCGAGAAGATGAGGATCAGGATTCTGGACTGGTGAATCCCAACTGAGACATTTCAAATCTTTGTCATAAAAAATGCATAAATTAATACTTATAATAATTCATATTTAATAATTGAAGCCCTGTTACCTTGGTCCTTGGTGTTGTGTGGTAACTTTATACATTTTAAGAGCTTGTTTTTTTGTTTGTCTTCTTCCAGGGACAGAGCCAGTCACAACGATGTCATCGGCACCACCCACCTCTGCATGTCTAAGATCTCCGCCCCCGGAGGAGAGATAGATGGTGAGTTACTGGTCTGAACTGGTGTGAACTGGTGTGAACCCAAGCATAATGGTTTGGACTAGAATCGGCTGGATTTTGAATGCACTGGGGCGGATGTGTGACCCGTTTGGTTTGATTTGAGTCTCTGTGGGTTTTTGCTACCGGACCACTAACCCGAACTCCCCCTGGATCGTTGAGTCTCAGAGTGTAACTTGTATTTTCTTTGTTTTTTCGGCTCGTCCATTTCTTCTTCCTTCCATCTCATCTATAGCTTGGATGCAGATGTTTGCTAACATCCCAACGACGGCTGTGTTTGCAGTTGTGTTTATTATAAAATGTTGCATCTTTCAGAGACGCACATTTTTCTTCAGTAACAACTTCCTCTGCTGTGATGGAAACCCTGAATGTGGTCATTTCTCTCACAGCAGATTATTGATTTGAAAGCAGGTGCATGAGTTTGCGGTGACTTTTCAGGATTGTTTGTGGCGTTTGTTGCCACGAGCATCGGTTTTGTGTTTGCGTGGCGTTCAGAGACATCTGTTTCCTTTCTGTCTGACTGTGAACCGTCCTTCCTCTCTATGCATCCAGATGACTTGACTCCACGGACCGTCCAGCCTGGCAGTACGTCCTCTCTACACATCTCTCATTTTGTGCCAATCAGTTCTTCTTCTCAAATCCGCCTTTTCAATCAAAGCTAAATTCTGCTGAAACCTCTCAGTGTCTGATCGTGTGTTGTTGGACGAATCATGAAAATCCTGTTTATTAAAATTTGTCTTCAGTGCCACGTTCCACCGAGTCGATCACATGACTCAGTCTCCTCTTTGTGTCCCTGCAGTCGACGACAGTCTGGGTTTCCTGCCCACGTTCGGCCCGTGTTTCGTGAACCTGTACGGCAGCGCCCGCGAGTTCAGCGCCTTCAACGACCCGCACGAGAGCCTGAACCTCGGAAAAGTAAACTCCACCTTTCATTTTCCTTTTCTCCTTTTTCTCTACATACAATTATTCAATCCAGTCATTGTTGGATCAAAACACAGACTGTAAAGAAAGATGGACGATATGACGGCTACCGAAAGTGAAGCCAACACCGCGATATAGCCCCCTGGTGGCTCGATACAGTATAGGTCATGAACCCCCTGAAAGATCCATGAACCCGTGACTTCCTCTCTTCCTCAGGGGGAGGGTGTAGCGTACCGAGGACGAGTTCTAGTTGAACTCACCACGAAGCTGGCGGACAAACCGGAGCAGAGAACTGAAGACATCCCATCAGACGACCTGCTGGTGGTGGAGGTGAGAGCGACAGAGGACCTTAACCTGTGGATGTAGAAAGAAACACCATCCGACCATCCACCCATAATCTTTTCTTTCCCCTCCGTCCTACAGAAGTTTCTCCGGAAGAGGAAGTTCTCTCTCTTCGTGGCGTTCTACTCGGCGACGCTCCTCCAGGACGTGGACGACGCCGTCCAGTTCGAGGTCAGCATCGGAAACTACGGGAACAAGTTCGACTACACCTGCCTCCCCCTGGCCTCCACCACCCAGTTCAGCAGGGCCGTGTTCGATGGTACGTACACGGGTTTGAATCCCAGCTGAAAGGTCGATTACATTAGTTATAAAACTCTAAAAAGCGTGTGTGTCTGCGTTTGTGTGTTTGTTTGTGTCTGTGTGTGTCTATATGTCTGTGTGTGTGTGTACTCCAGGTTGTCACTACTACTACCTCCCGTGGGGAAACGTGAAGCCGGTGGTGGTGGTGTCTTCAGAGTGGGAGGACATCAAACCGAGGATCGAGGCTCTCAACATGTTGCTGAGCATCATCGACAGACTGGTGAATATTTATAAATGTGTTTCTGTTCACATCTGTGACAGTCTGAACATGTGTGTGTGTGTGTGTGTGTGTGTGTGTGTGTGTGTGTCTGCAGGAGGCCAGCCTGCAGCAGGTGCAGCTGGGGGTGAAGACAGGAAGTGACCTGGAGGATCTGGAGCAGCGAGTGGTGGAGCTGCTGGATCAGGTGATCACCGACTGCAGGTGAACACTGTGTATTCTTACTCCATCCTTAAGTACCTGTACTCACAGTGTCCAGGTACTTGAACCTACCTTGTGTTCCTGCAGTGAGGAGCTGCCCTCTCTCGCCCACTGGCAGTGCACGACTCCACTGGACCGCTCTCTGAGACACATCCGCTCGCTGCACCTTCAGAACATCGTCTCGGCCGCGCTCGCCCTCAAACACGGGCCGGCCACCGACCTGTCCACGGTGCTGGAGCAGGCGGAGGACTGGGCCAGCCGGCTGAGGACCATGGCCGAGGAGGTGAGCGGGTTCAGAG